>NW_015388301.1:324999-355254 GCF_001527695.2 Protobothrops mucrosquamatus
TGGGGAAACCACTTCCATTGTTGTTCTGGTCTTCTAGACCCTGTCCATTGGGTTGAGTGAGATGACCCATTTGACAGCTGCTTTGGTTCCTGTCCAAGCAATTCTATATAAATTGTTGGGAGCACAATTCTCATCAGCTGTGATTTTCTTATACTGGTCTCTGTGCTTCTTGGATTTGATCCTCGCCTGTGTTGTCTGCACATGTGGTCCACGCTATCCTTCCATGGTCCCTTTGCTTTGCTTCTAACATTTTTTTTCCTTTGTTCCCTTTGGGTTCCTTATCATCCTTGCATCCTCTTTTTATTTAGTTAGATTATCCATGATGGTACAGTGGTTAGAATGCAATATTGCAGGCAAACTCATTGTTCACTGCCGGCAGTTCGATTCTCAATGGCTCAAGGTTGACTCAGCCTTCCATCCTTCCAAGGTCGGTAAAATGAGGACCCAGATTGTTGGGGACAATAGGCTGACTTTGTAAATCACTTTGAGAAGTCTGTCTTCAAGATTCTCCTGCACTGAAAGGAAATAGGGGAAAGATCATCAACCTCCAATATTCTGTTTTGAAGTGGAACTATTTCTCAACCCCAGAAAAATGGGATGTAAGCACCTGAAGCCCAAGGATTCTACCATGAGACCTCCACGTGCAATTGCACAAATCTTTAGTTGAAGAATTAAACTCATTTCCGTTGATTTCAATGGGTCTAATTTTCAGAGCAAGCCACTGGGTTTTTAATTCTTTTATTCCGTCAGTAGCCAGTGCAAAGCCAGATAAAAGATTTAATGATAACATTTTGCTTTCAGAAAAAGAAAACAAACCAATAGAGTTCTAGACCAAGTGCTGTTTCCTTTTCTCCTCCTTATCTCATGCTTTTAGTTTCTTCAGCTGACTGTTTCTTACTCCATTCTGCATTTTGCATTATGCTACTTATCCCTAAAGTGTAAAATGTCGCGTGCATGTATATAAAAATATACATTTCCCCATGCTGATGGGATTGGAGCATAAAAGTATACATCCCCCCTCAGATGATTATAAGAGAATGCAATCATTTCAGACCACCGTGCCAAAAAAGAGACAAAGAAAGTAATATCTCAGTTGTGCAAGTCACGAATAAAAATTAGTTTATAGCAGGAAGAAAATGGCCACTTCTCAAAACTACTTTGCCGTGGACATACAACCCAGGAGACATTTTTGTCATCAAGTAGATGGGAGTGATGGCCAGACACTGGACTGTTAGTGGCCTCTGGCAGAGACATGAAGAACGAGAGTTTGCTAATCTGTCAAATTAGGAATCGAGCAGCATTACAAATTTCAGTCAGGATGCGCTGTCACTGCGCTGATTGGGGTCCATCCCATCCACGGCAGCTGAACTGACGCCAGCACCCATCAGTCGAGCTGGTGATGTTGAAGTCACGGCTTCTTGGGCTTCTAGCTTTGTCAAAAAGATGCTCAGAACATACAACTTCTCTTTGTTGGCTTTATTTTCTTGGAATAATGCTATGACGGTGCTCCTTCTCAATCACCGAGACCATTACGCTTACATTTGCCAACATCTCCTGCTGGGTTTAGCTGCTCTAGGGGTGGAAGGCAAATGATGCGTGCCGTTCTCATCTTTTTCATAGTGCTTTACAGCATTCTCTAAGCGGTTTACAGAGTCAGCCTCTTGTCCCCAACAATCTGGGTCCTCATTTTACCGACCTCGGAAGGATGGAAGGCTGAGTCTAACCTTGAGCCCTTGTCAGGACTGAACTCCTGGCAGTCGGCAGAGTTAGCCTGCAATACTGCACTTTAACCACTGCACCACAAAAACTAGCATTGAGGATAGATTCTGGCCAAGGCAGATGTTACTATATGTCTGAGTTGCAAGGTGGAGTCTATATAAATTCACAAAAAGGGAGGGAGGAAAAGAGAGAGATGGATGGGAAGGCCGCTTTCTCTTTATTATTAATAATAATAATAATAGTAAAGTTGGAAGGGACCTTGGAGGTCATCTAGTCCAAACCCCTGCTCAGGCAGGAAACCCTATACCATTTCGGACAAATGGCTGTCCAGTCTCTTCTTAAAAACCTCCAGTGTTGGAGCGTTCACCGCTTCTGGAGGCAGGTTGTTCCACTGGTTAATTGTTCTAACTGTCAGGAGGTTTCTCCTTAGTTCTAGGTTGCTTCTCTCTTTGGTTAGCTTCCACCCGTTGCTCCTTGTCCTGCCTTCAGGCACCTTGGAAAATAGCTTGACTCCCTCTTCTTTGGGGCAGCCCCTGAGATACTGGAACACTGCTATCATGTCACCCCTCATCCTTCTCTTCATTAAACTAGACATATCCAATTCCAGCAGCCGTTCCTTATATGTTTTAGCCTCCAGTCCCCTAATCATCTTTGTTGCTTTTCTCTGTACTCTTTCTAGAGTCTCAACATCTTTTTTACATCGCGGTGACCAAAACTGGATGCAGTATTCCAAGTGTGGCCTTACCAAGGCCTTGATTCTATCCCTCTGTTAATGTACCCTGTGTTGGCCTTTTTGGCAGCTGCAGCACACGGCTGGCTCATATTAAGAGTGATAACCTTTTGAGGTGGTATGATGGGTGGGACTGAGGGAAGTAATAGGTGATACCAACACCGAAGACAGGTGGGGGCATATATTATCTGACGTCCCCTCCCCACCCTTGTTCTTTCTTTCCCCAAAGCAGCAAACCTCAGGAAGCAAGCAGATGGCTGTTGCCAGTCGTTTGTGTGTTTATGTGAGTTTGTCTCATTGAATCAATGGGCTTTATTCCCAATAAATTAGCTTACATCTAATAATTATAATAAAAATTAGGTCAAATGTAATAGTAGCGCTAATAAACGCAGAAGAGAAGTAAATGTTATAAAGCAAAGTGCCATTGCTCATAAATTACAGAAGTAAGCATTGCAAAAGAGGCCTTTTTAGTCTTACGAAAAGGGGGGGGAGGAATGCCCCTTCTTAAATACGATCCACGATTTCCTTCTACCAGTTTCCAAGAGCATTTCCCCATTATTTTTCATATAAAGAATTGTACGGCTGTGTAACAGCTCTTGTCTCCAATCCCCAATGAAAAAAGTCACAACAGATCTGCAGAACTGTGTGTGTGTGTGTTAGAGAGAAAGAGAGAGAGAGAGAGAGAGAGAGAGAGAGAGAGAGAGAGAGAGAGAGAGAGAGAGAGAGAGAGAGAGAGAGAGAGAGAGAGAGAGANTCACGTCAAGGGCATCGTTGGGGTCGCCCGGGGTGGATATGTACAGCTGAGTGTCGTCAGCGTACTGATGGAAATCCACCCCAAAGCCACGAATGATCTCCCCCAGCGGCTTCACATAAATATTGAACAGAAGTGGAGAGAGGACCGACCCCTGTGGGACCCCACAAGTTAGGGGCCTTGGAGTCGACCTCTGTCCCCCCTGCCAATACAGACTGCGTACGTTGTCATCAAGTAGATGTTTAGGGAGTGATGGGCAGACACTGGACTGTTAGTGGCCTCTGGCAGAGACACGAAGAACGAGAGTTTGCTAATCTGTCAAATTAGGAATCGAGCAGCATTACAAATTTCAGCCAGGATGTGCTGTCGCTGCGCTGATTGGGGTCCATCCCATCCACGGCAGCTGAACTGACGCCAGCACCCATCAGTCGAGCTGGTGATGTTGAAGTCACGGTTTCTTGGGCTTCTAGCTTTGTCAACCTTGACAAAAAGATGCTCAGAACATACAACTTCTCTTTGTTGGCTTTATTTTCTTGGAATAATGCTATGACGGTGCTCCTTCTCAATCACCGAGACCATTACGCTTACATTTGCCAACATCTCCTGCTGGGTTTAGCTGCTCTAGGGATGGAAGGCAAATGACGCGTGCTGTTCTCATCTTTTTCATAGTGCTTTACAGCATTCTCTAAGCAGTTTACAGAGTCAGCCTCTTGTCCCCAACAATCTGGGTCCTCATTTTACCGACCTCGGAAGGATGGAAGGCTGAGTCTAATCTTGAGCCCTTGTCAGGACTGAACTCCTGGCAGTCAGCAGAGTTAGCCTGCAATACTGCACTTTAACCACTGCACCACCAAAACTAGCATTGAGGATAGATTCTGGGAAAGGCAGATGTTACTATATGTCTGAGTTGCAAGATTCATAAAAAGGGAGGGAGGAAAAGAGAGAGATGGATGGGAAGGCCGCCTTGTCTTTATTAAGAGTGATAACCTTTTGAGGTGGTATGATGGGTGGGATTGAGGTGATACCAACACCCAAGGCAGGTGGGGGCATATATTATCTGACGTCCCCTCCCCACCCTTGTTCTTTCTTTCCCCAAAGCAGCAAACTTCAGGAAGCAAGCAGATGGCTGTTGCCAGTCCTTTGTGTGTTTATGTGAGTTTGTCTCATTGAATCAATGGGCTTTATTCCCAATACATTAACTTATATCTAATAATTATAATAAAAATTAGGTCAAATGTAATAGTAGCGCTAATAAACGCAGAAGAGAAGTAAATGTTATAAAGCAAAGTGCCATTGCTCATAAATTACAGAAGTAAGCATTGCAAAAGAGGCCTTTTTAGTCTTACGAAAAGGGGGGGGAGGAATGCCTCTTCTTAAATACGATCCACAATTTCCTTCTATCAGTTTCCAAGAGCATTTCCCCATTATTTTTCATATAAAGAATTGTACGGCTGTGTAACAGCTCTTGTCTCCAATCCCCAATGAAAAAAGTCACAACAGATCTGCAGAACTGTGTGCGTGTGTGTTAGAGAGAAAGAGAGAGAGAGAGAGAGAGAGAGAGAGAGAGACCTATAGGGGATCAAGATAATCTTTTAACGGTCTCATCTCATGTGCCACTTCAATGGCTAGAAAGATTGGGGATCCTGATGTGTTGGACAGATGGAAAGACGGCAAGCTGCGCATCAAAATACCACGGCAGGCAGGGGGGGGAGACATGGTGCTTACATGACTCATGGTGGCAGGAAATGTAGATGACACCATCATCATCTCTCAGGACAGGAGGCCATCCTGAAACCAACCTCTCTGGAGACGATTGTAAAGATTTATAGGATTTATATCCCATTGCTCTACAGTTTGACACCCCACGTTGCATCTGCTCAAGTGTCAGAGCCTGTTTCTTTAGATGGCGGTTGGCTCTTCAAGACCGTCCAAAGCAGACACGCAACTAGGAATATTAGCTCTGCAGGATCCAATCTGGGTCGGTCACCAGGATCAGAGATTTTGTCTGGTCCAGACTCGTTCTGGAGCTCATTCTCAGGGAACTTCTCTACTAGCTCTATAGCAGTGATGTCGAACCTTTTAGAGACCCAGTGCCCAAACTGCAAACCAAAACCCACTTATGTATCACCGGGTGCTGGGTGGGTGTGGCTGCAGTGGTCATGGCAGACTGAGTGGGCAGGGGCAGGGCGACAGGGGCCTGTCCCTCACCATCTCCAGGGCACGACACGCATGCCCACAGAGAGGGCTCTGAGTGCCGCCTCTGGCACACGTGCCATAGGTTCGCCACCACTGCTCTATAGTATCCTTATGGTTAGGTTACCTGAACAGAATCTTGGAAAACTGACATTAATTATGCCCTCCTTTTGTTTTACTCTGGAAAATTAGGGAGAGTGCCTTCTGAAATATTTGCCATGCCCTCCCTCTTTTTGTGGGCTGAGATGTTTTTTTCATGATGGTTGTCCCATCTGCAACTGTCTCTCCTGTCTCTCAAGGTCATTCCCACATGCCATCACAACTGGACTCTTGTGGCCTTTCTTCACTCCTGCAGGAAAAGGGGCAGAAATTTCTTAGTCTTCCTTCGTTCCTTCCTTCGTTCCTTCCTTCCTTCCTTCCTTCCTTCCTTCCTTCCTTTCTTTCTTTCTTTCTTTCTTTCTTTCTTTCTTTCTTTCCTTCTTTTCTTCTTTCTTTTCTCTTTCTTTTTTCTTTTCTTTCTTTCTTTCTTTCCTTCTTTCTTTCTTTCTTTCTTTCTTACTTTTCTTCCTTCCTTTCTTTTTTTCCTTCTTTTTTCCTTCTTTCCTTCTTTCTTTTCTCTTTCTTCTTTCTTTTCTTTCTTTTTTCTTCTTTCTTTCTTCTTTCTTTCTTTTTCTTCCTTCCTTCCTTCCTTCTTTTTATTTGTCTTTTATTACATAAAAATTCTTTATAAACATCAATAAATAATTTTTAAAAAAACGTATCTAAAGAAGTCAATATGAGGCTAGAGCAGAACAAAATTCAATATATTTTTTTTACTTACAACACTTCGTTTAGTGACTGTTCAAAGTTACAACAGCACTGAAAAAAAGTGACTGATGACCATTTTTCACATTCAGAACTGTCACAGCATCCCCATGGTCACGTGATCAAAATTCAGTTGCTTGGCAACTGGCTCATATTTCTGACCTTTCCCAGGGTCACCTGATCCCCTCTTGCGACTTTCCGTTAAACCAGTGGTTCTCAACCTTTTTAATGCCGCGACCCCAACCGGTCGTAAGTCGAGGACTAAACCGGTCGTAAGTCGAGGACTTTCCCTGCCCGGGAGCGCCGCGCATGAGTGGTTCCACCCCCTGTGCCAGCCGAGGCATAGCTGGCAAGCAGCAGAGACAGAGCAGGCCGACTACCAGCTGGCCCAGCCCAAGGGAGGTAAGGCACCCGCCGGAAAAGGGGGAAAAAATGGCGGACAAAAAAAATGGCGGACAGCCTTGCTTGGCGACCCCCATGAAATGGTCGATCGACCCCAAATGGGATCCCGACCCACAGGTTGAGAACCACTGTGTTAAACCAATTTGGGGAAGCCAAATTCACTTAACAACAGTGTTGCTAACTTTACAACTGCAGTGATTCACTTAACAACTGTAGCAAGAAAGATTATAAAATGAGACAAAATTCACTTAACAAATGTCTCGCTTTGCAACATAAATTTTGGACTCAGATGCAGTGGTAAGTCGAGGACTTAGCTATACAGTATATTTGTCTGCTGATTTCAAGACCCATTCAATTCAGAGAAAATTCAGTTCTTGTCAGACAGAGAAGGATGGCATTCTTCAGAGCCGTTATTTGATAGGGCCAAAACCGTCTGTGGCAGACGAGATAGATAAGAATGATAGTCAGGACTGGCAAAAACTCGATGGAAAGTTTTTACAAATCTCCAATTAAGCACGGAAAGACAGGGGTTGCCAAGCTTGTCAGAAACTTAAAGTGGGTGAGTAGTCTCAATCATGATTTTTTTAAACATAAACTCTGATGCACGCATCATGCCTAAGGTGATTTGGCTGGTTGGGACCTTGTGCTTTATGGGAACCGCATTGATGTCGTTACTGAACCATGGTTTATGGCTTAGCAAGTGATGAAAACCTCATAAACTGCATCCAGTTTGGGTCATCATGTTATAAAAAAGATGTTGAGACGCTGGAAAGAGTGCAGAGAAGTGATTAGGAGGTTGGAGGCTGAAACACATGAAGAACAGTCGCAAGAACTGGATATGGCTAGCCTAGACAAATGAAAGACTAGGGGTGACATGATAGCAGTGTTGCAATATTTGAGGGGCTGCCACAAAGAAGAGGGGGTTAACCTATTTTCCAAAGCACCCGAAGGCAAGGAACAATGGATGGAAACTAATCAAGGAGAGGAGTAACCTGGAATTAAGGAGAAACTTAATTAACAATCAAGGACAATTAACCAGTGGAACAGTTTGCCTTCAGAAGTTGTGGGTGCTCCATCACTGGAGGCTTTTAAGAAGAGACTGGACAGCCACTTGTCTGGAATGGTATAGGGTCTCCTGCTTGAATAGGGGGTTGGACTAGAAGATCTCCAAGGTCCCTCCCAACTCTGTTATTCTGTGGTTCATGAAGCCATGACTTCAGACTGTGCTTCGTACTGTGAACCGAGCCCCCCCCCCCAACTACATCTGCCCCTCCCCAGTTGGCATCAAATTGGAATGTATAAGATATTGTATTCTGCCCTGGAATTAAAGAGTTGTATTTGGAAATAGAGCATAGGGAATAGTTAGGCGTTTTGAACTAGAATTAAGGATTGTACTAAGAGGTGATAGAAATAGGACATGTCATGAAGAAATGCAGAATTACAGATCCTGGGTGGATACTGATGGTGCTGTCTAATAGCAATAAATCATGCAAGCAATGTCATAATGAGAGCTATTGAATTTGTGAGCTTATCTGTATCACTTTTATCAGATAGAACGGATGGTCCCAGGGTAACTCTGTTTGCAACTTTCTTTGAGCACAGTGACTGTTATGTTCCACAAAACCTTATGAGATAATAAACGGGTTCCATTTTAAGGTGTCCCAAGACCTTTCTATGTGTGCAGCAAAAGACTGACAAGATAGCTCTTTTGAAAAACTTGAGAATACTCATTTCACTTTTCTGGCTGCCCTGAAAAGATGCCTTTTTCCCCGGTCCCATCCCCTTCTGCCAGAGACCCTCAGATCTGTCCAATTCTTGCCCAGGCCCCCACAGGCACCCTTGACGCAAACGATGTAGAGCTGGCCACACCCACCACAGTAGGCCACACCCACTCCATCCACGCCCACCCAGTAGGCTGCACCCACCCTGGCCCCACCCACCTGGCCCCCTGAGGGCAACCGCAATGCTGATGCGGCCCTCAATGAAATTGAGTTTGACACCCCTGCTTTAAAGCCATAGTCACTGAGTTCCACACTAAATATTAGTCTGTGCAGGGATAAATATTGTGTCAGAAATATCCAAGAAATTAAATATGCCCAGTTCTGTGTGCTGAGTGTGTCAAGGGCTCCATTTCTTGGCAATATATATATTATATCTGTGGCAATAGTCTTACTTGGCAACCATATATATTTATTCTTTATTTTTTTAATTGCTTTATTGTTTTACGTTTTATGATGAATACTGCCTATGAGTCACTTATTAAGAGGGGTAGAAATTCAATAAATACATAGATTCCCCCCAATCTAAAAGATTACAATCAGAGTTCCACCACCATTTTCTCATTCCTCTCTGCTCTGTTCTCACACAAAAGAAATATCTTTTTATCTTTTAGGCTCAGAAAAAAGAAAAGGGGGCTGGACCTCAGAAGGATGGATCCCTTCCCTTCTGTTCTATATGATGATGACATTGAATTTCTTCCTGAGAATGACATCTACAATTTCAGCTGGAATGATACTGGGGTTTTCTATGATGATGCTCAAACTTCAGGCACAATGCATGTGGTTTCCATGGTGATTTACAGCATCACCTTACTCCTTGGGACCATTGGCAATGGTCTTGTCATCTTCCTCACTGGTTTCCAAATGAAAAAGACTGTAACCACCGTGTGGTACCTCAACTTGGCTCTAGCTGATTTCATATATGACCTTTCTCTGTCCTCAGAGTTGCTATATTTTGCCCTCGATGAATGGATTCTTGGGCAGCTACTTTGCAAACTTGACACTGTGGTTTCTTTCCTAAACATGTTTGCCAGCGTCTTCTTCTTAACTGCCATCAGTGTTGACCGCTGTGTTTCTGTAGTGTGTCCCGTTTGGTCCTTGAACCATCGCACGCTTCGGCTGGCTTCCTTAATAGCTGTCCTCATCTGGATGATGGCCTTGGGACTCAGCACCCCCTACTTCTACTTCCGGGACATGGAGCAAGATGTGGATGACTCTATAAAGTGCTCCTATAGCTTTAGCTTGGAAGAGGCCAGCCACTACAAGTCCCATCTTTCTATGGTGGTGACTGAATTTGTAATTGGGTTCCTCATCCCTTTCAACATCATCTTGGCTTGCTACTGCATCATTGTCTTCAAGCTCAGAAGGAAGATCTTTGGTCAATTCGGTAGATCCTTCAAGATCATCGTGGCAGTGGTAGTAGCGTTCTTCTGCTGCTGGTTCCCTCACCACTTCTTCTCCATTTTAGAAACCCTGATTGATGAGAGCCTTGAAATGAGAGTTGTCACTGAGATTGGGTTGCCATTGGCTAATGGTTTGGTGTGTCTCAACAGCTGCCTCAATCCATTCCTATATGCTTTCGTCGGCCCAGATTTTAGAAAAATTAGCTGGCATTCCTTCCTGTCAGCCTTCAGAAGTGCTTTTAATGAAAACTGGACTCTGTCCTCTTTTTCCAGTAATAGGAATTCTGGTTCTACTTCAGGAATAGGGGAATTCAGCATGGTGTGAGTTCTTCTTATGCAGCGAACATGCCTACAGCTGTAATCACACAACTTACTTCCTGAAGTCACACGTTATCTTAATAATAATAATGATGATGATAAAGTTGGAAGGGACCTTGGAGGTCATCTAGTCCAATCCCCTGCTCAGGCAGGAAACCCTACACCATTTCGGACAAATGGCTGTCCAGTTTCTTCTTAAAAACTTCCTGTCAAGTCTGCTAACATTGGATGTTATTGCTTGACATAAGTGAAGAAGCAAACATATCTATTTAGTCTACATATTGCCTCAAGAGCAAAAGCAGGCATTGCGGGCCAGATGAGGGGGGAGGAATGCCTGTGAATAACTACATTATCTTAGCATAGCTCAGCCAAGGTCAAAGCAGTAGCAGTTTGGAATAACAGAAGAAGATTCACACCTCTGTTTAATTGGAGCATATGATTGATGACTGTGAAAGGAGGGAGGGAGTTGTGCTTGTCGCGAGAGCTAGGATGGGGGGGGGTGTTTCAGTTTTTGGCTTTACTTCGTTCGTGCTCCTAATACATTGAGTAATTTCCTAAGAAATTCCATTAATACGGATTTTCAAGAGACTTTTCAATAAAGAAAGCCTTGGACTGTGAAGGTCACAACCGCGTAAGTGGCGAAGACCTCCGTCCAACAAGGTGACCAATTAACAAGACAGTCCTTCAAAGAGGAATCAAGATCCAACGAAGAGAGAAACCAATCAAAGGTGGCATCTTGATTCACATAACACAGCAACTGTAAGCTAACCAAAGGGAGCTAAGCCACAAAGTTAAAACTCATCAAGCTTAGTCTTAGTTGCAACCACTGGGATTGTATTAGCTTGGTTAAGTGTTAGCATCTCTTATGGCTTCCCAAAGATGCTTTTTCAAAAGGCAACTGGACTTGGTTTTTCCTTGAAGACGTTTTGCTTCTCATCCAAGAGGCTTCTTCAGTTCTTCAGCTTCTTCAGCTTCTTCAGAACTGAAGAAGCTTCTTGGGTGAGAAGTAAAACATCTTCAAGGAAAAACAAAGTCCAGTTGCCTTTTGGAAAAGCACTTTTGGGACAACCATGACTTGGATGACTGAGAATCTCCATAGACTCTTATGGCTTCATTCAAACAATTCAGTGAACCAAGCCAAGTAATGACCAAGCAGACACAGTTGCAGAGTGCATTAAACTTGGTCAGGATTAAATCTTGGTTAGGATTTTGGTGGCTCATTGGGCTGACTGAACTCAGCCACTTGGTTATTACCAGAACCTGGGTCAATTCAGGAACCAGATGAAGCAAATTATGTGAGCACATTTTGACACTTGTACAGAGCAGAAGACCCATATATGCTCTGAGTGACCTCCCCCCGCCACCAGCAGCAAACCCAAATTTTGCAAATGAACACATTATACAGCTCAATGGATATTTCTGAAACAGATCCCTTTCAGTGGTGGCATTCTACACTTTTCAACAAATTTGTCATTTCTCAAACTTTCAACAAATTTGTCATTTCTCAAACTTTCTAATGTTTATTCTTCAGTGTTTATTACAGCCTTCTACAACCTTTGGTCTCCAGATATATTGGCTTATTATTCCCAGGGTATAGCCCAGTGGTGGTGAACCTATGGCACAGGTGCCAGAGGTGGCACTTGGAGCCCTCTCTGTGGGCACACGCACTGTCTCCCCAGCCCCACCTCCTCTCACAGCCCCCTGCTCACCATCGGCCCCCCCCGGAGGAAAGTCACCCCTGGGCACAGCCCACGCGAAGCAGCACAGCCAAGGACATGATAGCCGGGCAGCGGGGACAAGACTCTGTCCTTGCGCCCCGTCGCGCGCAGATGATGCTGCAGGGCATGGGTGGAGGGCATGGCTGCCATGGCGCTGCTGGGCTGCCTGAGTGATCTTTGGCGGGCCGTGGAGGTGGTGGGTGGCCCAGTGGGCAGGGTGGAGCAGGGACGGGGTGGGGGGTGGTTTTTCGGCGCTCTGTCTCTAAAAGGTTCGCCATCACTGGTATAGCCTAAACCAGGGATAGGCAACCTTGGCTCTTTTATGACTCGTAGACCAACTCCAGAATTCCTGAGCCAGCCATGCTGAGGGGAAAGGGAGAGGTTTCCAAGCTGAGCCATGCTGTCTCAGGAATTCTGGGAGTTGAAGTCCACAAGTCATCAAAAAAGCAAAGGTTGTCTACCCCTGGCCTAAACCAACAATAGTCCAGCAAATTTCAAAAGCATTAGTATATTTATAAAATGCATTGTAATACGTATTATGCGTATTCTAATTTCTGTTGATAATCTTAGGAAACAGCTGTGAAAAAGAATTTTAAAAATAGTGTAATTATTACCTTTTATAATTGCTTTTCTGCCTGGTTATTGAGGGCTGGTCTGACTTCCAGTCTATTAGGAAGTTTAAGACTATTTAAAGTTTGGGGGGGGGGTGTTTCCCCAGATAAATTTTGTGTAACATAATTCTGCTGTATGTGTTTGCTTGTTTTAATCAAAGTAATCTGCAGTTAGCTGAATTTATGTTATGTGAAGCTGTGGGTTTCATGGACTTTCAAGAATCAGGGTGCTCTCTAAGCTGTTTACAGAGTGAACACGTTGCCCCCCAACAATCTGGATCCTCATTTTATCGACCTCGGAAGGATGGAAGGCTGAGTCAATCTTGAGCCAGGCAGGATCGAATTCCTGGCTGTGGGCAGAGTTAGCCTGCAATATTGAGTTCTAACCACTGCACCACCACGGCTCCAATTATGGCACAAAGACTGCCTGGCAATCTCTCTTTTTCCCCCTATATTCTCATGACATGGCTTTATTTTTATCTCCACCCTCTGAATGAAAAAGGTTAAGTCATTGTTAGTGTACTGTGTGAAAGTGGTATTTTCCTGGTTACTCTATCGCTATCCAAGTACAACACTGTTGATACATGTGTCATGACATCGTATTCAGTTCTGAAAGGAATGGCGTTTACATCCCGAGAAAAACAGCTGGAGCTTCAGCTACCCATTCCAGAGCATCATCATGATGACACATCCATACAATTGTAGGTTCCCAGCTTTCATAACAGAATAACAGAGTTGGAAGGCACTTTGGAGGTCCTCAACCTTTTGGGCACCAGGGACCGGTTCCGTGGAGAGAGGTTTTTAGATGATCAGAGGGGGCGTGGTTTTGCATGCTGCTTGCATCCCGCAGATGGGGCTTTGCTTGTTTGTGCGGACCGGTTGCTGGCATGCTGCAGACCGGTGCTGGTCCACGGACCGGGGGGGTAGGGACCCCCATTCCAGTCCAATCCCCTGCTCAAGCAGAAAATCCTATACAACAACCAATATCAAATAATTGTCCAATCTTATCTTAACAAGCTCCAGTGTTGGAGCACCCGTACCTTCTTGTTCCACTGGTTAATTGTTCTCACTGTTAGGGTTGGGGGGCATTTTTTGCTGTAATTTTTGTCATGGATGCCAAGAATATGAAACAGTGTGTCCTCTTCCCCCCCCCCATTTGTCCTCCTTTTGAAGTGTTCATGTCCTACATTACCTGTTCAGATACCTGGTACCCCAAGCACAGACTCTCCCAAACAACAAATCAATTTGCTGCCCAAAACACGTCTTCATTTGCAACAAACCTCATATTGAACCAAAAATAAAAAAGGACAAGTTCAGCCGAACTTCAGAAGCAAAGAATCTTCGTCCTTTAGCACAGGGCTTTTCAACCTTTTCACCCCTTGTACCACTTTTAGGATACAGCAACATCCGAGTACCACCAGTCGCCTAGCAAGGTGTCAAAAACTTGATGACCAAAAAAAAAAAAAGGAAAAAAGTGATGAAGTACAGGTAGTCCTCGACTTACAACAGTTCGCTTAGTGACTATTCGAAGTTACAATGGCACTGAAAAAAGTGCCCCCCAAGCCACAGCCGAGCAAGACACCTGCCTGCCCACCTGGCGGCGCTCTTCCTCCTGTCCGAGGTTTTCATTGCTATGAGCATTTCGGTTGAGGATTGGCAGCGGGAGTGGGGTGGGGTGTGTGTGGTTGTTATTCCCCCCGTCTGATGGTTAGTTGCAGCAGGTTTTGGTCACTTCACATGACCCTGGGACACTGTGACCGTCATAAATATGAATCAGCTGCCAAGCATCTGAATGTAAATCACAAGACCCTGGAGATGCTGCAACATTCCAGCTGATCGGCGCTTCTTCAGGGCTCAGCAGAAGCACCAGGATCAGCACCGAGCTCCAGCTGGAGCCTGGTGCTGATCCTGGTATTTCCACTGAGCCCTGACAGTCCCGAAGAAGCGCCAATCAGCTGGAAAGCGGCACTGATCCTGGTGCTTCCGCTGAGCCCTGACAGCCCTGCAGCTCCAGCCATCTCTCGCTCAGGCTTGTGCGGTGCTGCCACCGATTCAGCTCATTCCCCTCCCCTGCTACCACTTTTCTAGGATGGTCGCGTACCACCTGCCAGGTGCCAATGTACCACAGGTGGTACCCGTACCACTGGTTGAAAAGCCCTGCTTTAGCAGATGGGGCAATTGAGCGAAGCAAAGATTCAGAACGGGTTTATTTGATAACCTGGCATTAGGAGGGTTTTGAGAACTGACGATATCAGCAGAACACAGAGCTCCTTTTCTTCTTATTATTATACATTTTATTAGATTATAGAGTAAAATACAAAATAAAAAGCAAATAGTAGGACGCAGTGGGGAGGGAAATGGGAAAGAAAAATGAGCGGGAGAAGGGAGAAAGAAAGAAAAAAGGTGTTGACTTCGGACTTCCTGTGTTGCAGTAGAACAGGGGTAGGCAACCTTGGCTCTTTTATGACTCGTGGACTTCAACTCCCAGAATTCCTGAGCCAGCCATGCTGAGGGGAAAGGAAGAGGTTTCCAAGCTGAGCCATGCTGACTTAGGAATTCTGGGAGTTGAAGTCCACCCATCTCCGAGTGGCCAAAGTTGAGAAATGCAGGCCTAGGCAAGGCAACCTTGGCTCTTTTATGACTGGTGGACTTCAACTCCCAGAATTCCTGAGCCAGCATGAGGGAAGTATGGGCCCCTCATGACTTGTGGACTTCAACTCCCAGAATTCCTGAGCCAGCATCACTGGCTCAGGAATTCTGGGAGTTGAAGTCCACCAGTCATAAAAGAGCCAAGGTTGCCTACCCCTGGAGTAGAAGGAAGCGTTAACATCGAACCTCAACTTTTTAATTATAAACTAGCCATTTCTATAACAACTAATCAATCTAATCAGTAAAAGCCAAAATCAAAGTTTCATTTCTTTCCACCTCAAGCACAAAATCCAGAAGCGGTCTCCAGGTAGAAACAAAAGCACTTCTATTCTTTTCTTTAATCAAAACAGTCAATTTAGTCACCTCAGAGCTCCTGAGACACGGTCTCGGCTGAAGATTTAGTCTTGCTGGTGGTTAAGTTCTGGCTGTTGTCTTCGGTAAAGGCATTCTCAAAAACCGAAAAGAGGGACAGTCTCAGTCTCTTTTTGAAATCCTGGCCCATGAAGACATACAAAATGGGGTTGAGGCAGCTGTTGACGAAAGCCAAACTTGTTACCAAAGGGATCCCGATCCTCATCGTCGTTTGCATCCCTGAGTGCATTGTTAACTCAATGAAAGAAAAAGCATGATAAGGGAACCAGCAGACAAAAAAGGCAACAATCACAGCGGTGATAACCTGAAAAGGTTTGTTAGACTTAGACAACTGTCTGCCTCTCAGTTTCAAGACAATCGCTCCGTAGCAGACAAGAATAACAGTGAAGGGAATGACGAAGGCACAGATGAACCGGAGGATGATCGTTGCATAATGGAACTTGAAAAATTCGACACCCAACAGTGGTATTAACCATATCGTCAATTATACCAAGAGAAGCTGACCCCGACAAACGGACTTTATGTAGTGACCTTTTGAGTTTTGGTTCCGGTCCTAGGTGTGTGGCTTCCGGTGTTTTCTTCGGTCTGCTCCACAAGCCACTAAGACTCGGGTCTGGCCTTTGGTCTGTCTTTACCAACGGTCAATGCTGATGATCATGAGGAGATAAACACTGGCATAGAGGTTGACGAAGGCCAAGGTGCTGTTCAACTTGCACAAAAACCAGCCAAAGGGCCAGTGGAATCTCAGGGCTAAATAAGCAATGCTCAGGGGAAGGAAGAAGGTGAAGGCGAAGTCAGCAATGGCCAGGTTGAGAAACCAGACCGTGTTGACGGACTTCTTCATTCGGAAGCCAGTGATGAAGATGACCAGCCCGTTGCCAAGGACCCCCAGCACAAAGGCCAGACTGTAGATCACCATGGAGATAACGTGCATTGCTCTTTCCAATTTATAGGTCGGATCCTCATAATCGTAGTAATATTCATACTCCACAGAATTATTCAAGCCTGAGGCGTCAAAAGTTGTGTTGCTCATTCCTTCTGATAAAAGACGGGTGACCGTTGCTCCTTTTCCTAAAAGCAAAAACACAGGAATGTGTGAACTGATGTGTGGCAGAAAAATAAGAGCAAGCAGTTTTGGGTAGTTGCAGGCCATAGCTAATATTTGAGTCTTTGGAAGATTTTAAAAACAGATTTAGATTTTAAAGAATTTTTAGGTGGAAAGGGGGTGTTTCTCTCATATATGTATGTATATACACATACATGCATACACACACAAACACACACACACAAACATATTTTAAGGGAAAAAACGTAAACAGAAAACCATGTGCTTCAAGTCAACCTACTTCACCCCAGTTTGATAGGTGATGGATTTGTCAACCATTGAGTTTAAATATAGTGGGGATGCTTACATATTAATATCTAAGCATCCCCACTATATTTAAACTCGTTAATTAATATCCACTTAATAATATTAATATCTAAGCATCCCCACTATATTTAAACTCATTAATTAATATCCACTTAATAATATTAATATCTAAGCATCCCCTATATTTAAACTCATTAATATCCAATTAATAATATTAATATTTAAGCATCCCCACTATATTTAAACTCATTAATTAATATCCACTTAATAATATTAATATCTAAGCATCCCCCTATATTTGTACTCATTAATATCCACTTAATAATATTAATATCTAAGCATCCCCACTATATTTAAACTCATTCATTAATATCCACTTAATAATATTAATATCTAAGCATCCCCACTATATTTAAACTCGTTAATTAATATCCACTTAATAATATTAATATCTAAGCATCCCCACTATATTTAAACTCAATGGTTGACAAATCCATCACCTATCAAACCAGGGTGAAGTAGGTTGACTTGAAGCACATGGTTTTCTGTTTATGTTTTTTCCCTTAAAATATGTTTGTGTGTGAGTGTGTGTATTTGTGTGTGTGTGTATACATGTATGTGTGTGTGTATATATACATACATATATGCAGTGCTATTATTGTTATTAAAAAAAAAGGTGCCGGAACTCACACATGTCATACAACCCGCCTTGCCTACCCTACAAGGTTCCATCCAAAATAGGTGCTGGAACTCCGTTCTGGGCATTTTATGACAAAAAAAGCCCTGGGTATATGAGAGAAACACCCCCTTTCCACCTAAAAATTAAAAATTTTAGATTTAGAGAAAAATTTTAGAAGGTTTCGGGGTGTATAATCCATACCGGACGTTGATGGTTGTCTTATTGTCTTAACCTTCCCTGGAACCTACAGAAGATCTGGTTTAGAGACGAGTTCGTCTCAAGTAAAGATATGTAATGTACCATGTCTCAGAGGACGAACTCGTCCTCTAACCTGATCTTCTGGATCAAGGTCTTTGTGTCCAATCCCCCCCCTCCTCCTCCTCCTTCTCTTCTTCTTCCTTCCTGTTTCTTGCTTGGTGGAAACATGGCAGCCATTAGTCCCAAGACTTTTTCTCAACATCAAGACATCAACATTCTCAACATCCTCTTTAGTCTGGTTTTTTGGTTTTTTTTTACATCCAAAGTCAACCAGGGCACCCTTGCCAAGGTAAGGCAGGTCACAACAAAACGATGCAGGATGACATCAAGGCAGGATACATGGGTGGCTGGGGGTCTTAGCCAAGACAGGAAATAATTGTTTACTGTATTCTCTATTTCCTTTAGTACTGGAAAGAAGCGAACAGAAGAGAAATTAGGAAATCTTGGTCATCTTGTTGCAACATCTCTTGTCTTTTAAAAGCATCAAACAAAAACAGTGTGTGTGTGTGTGTGTGTGTGTGTGTGTGTGTGTGTGTGTGTGTGTGTGTGTGTGTGTTGGAACCTGACAGCTAAGAAAAAGCACAAAGCCTGAGGCTGATTGAATATAGAAATCACCTATCAGCAATCCAAGTAAAATGGACAAGAAACAGTTGCCATACTAACAAATTCTACTTTATTGTAAGGCTACATAGCAGAATGTTGCAAGTCCAAATGTACACATTTCCTGGGGTCGCTTTTAACTGCTTAGCCCATTAGGAAAGTTCCTCCCTAAAGTTTATTTCTCTAAGAGCTGCTTAAGAGGAAAAGGAGAAGGTGAAGAAGACATGTCCAGGGAACTTAAAGATTTGGAATTTATCTGGCACTGTAGAACTTATATCAAGGCTGACTCAGCCTTCCGAGGTTGGTAAAATGAGGACCAGATTGTTGGGGGCAATAGGCTGATGTTGTAAACCACCCAGAGAGTGCTGTAAAGCACTATAGAGCGATATATAAGTCTAAGTGCTATTGCTAGATCTGAGATTTAATTTTTAAAAAAATGTATTGGTACGTAAGTTAGGCAGAGCACAAAAAAGGAACAAGAAAGACCAAAGAAACCCAAATCAAATCAAATTAAAGGAATTAAAGGGATGAGAAAGAACAGGCGTAGTCAAATCAACACTGCTCACTCCACGGGTCTAAATTTTGTCATACTTGGAAATTAACCTTCATTGCACCAGGATCCATATAGTCTGTTAGACCCACCTTTGAGTCAAAACACTAGCTATATCTCCTATCTCGTGGAATGGAACCAACAGTATGTTGGCTTTTAAGGCATTTCTAGATTAAGGATGCCGGCTTGCATAGAATAGCCTGAGCATGCTGTGGATACAACTGAAGCCCAGTTGACACAGTTGTGTCCAAACAGTCCAGAATTTTCCTCTTGTTAGCAGGGTACAGCTCGGCTGTGGTTTCTCTATCTTCCCGGGAAGCATTGTGTGAAATTCATTTGCATTTAGTGATTTAAGTTGAGGGTCTCTCTTTTTTCATCGAGTATTATGGCAATCCGTTATCTCCTAAGACCCCATTTTTAAAGGAAAAAGTTTAACTATCCTTCACCCCAGAAGGGGACTGGACGCTAAAACATATGAAGAACATTTGCAGAATTGGGTATGTCTCGTCTAGGGGAAAGAAGGACTAGGGGTGACATGACAGCAGTGTCCCAATATTTAAAGGGCTGCCCCAAAGAAGAGGGGGTCAACCTATTTTTCAAAACACCTGAAGGCAGGACAAGAAGCAAGGGATGGAAACTAATCAAGGAGAGAAGCAACCTAGAACTAAGGAGAAACTTCCTGACAGTTAGAACAATTAACCAGTGGAACAACCTGCCTCCAGAAGTGGTGAATGCTCCAACATTGGAAGTTTTTAAGAAGAGATTGGACAGCCATTTGTCTGAAATGGTATAGGGTTTCCTGCCTGAGCAGGGGGTTGGATTAGATGACCTCTAAGATCCATTCCAACTCTATTATTTTGTTATTCTGTCACCTCAGTCATGGAATTTTGTTCTTGCACATGGTAACTGCAACAAGATTACTGTCCGTACAAAGATGGAAAGATTTGGCACTTCCCATAATGGAGGAATGATGAAAATGATGGAACTTGCTGAGATAGCTACATTGACTTCTTTGATTAGGGAAGAGAATTTCTACATTTTGCTGGACTGAAAAACCCCTTATTAGCTTTTTGCGTAAAATAGGGGGGGAAAAAAACTTATGTTTTAGGATAGATTATAGAAAGTCAAGTTGTAACCATAGAGTAAGAGGCAAACTGATAATTATACTCATAACTGCTATAAAGCAGATCAGAAGCAACTTTTTGGTGTTGTGTTCCTTTCTTTTCTATTTTTTTCTGTACTTTTCCCCCTTTCTCCACTTTCTCTTGGAACACTTCCTTTTTCTTACTTGATACTCGCTTGTATTACTTTTTATTTTACCTTCTTTTCAAAATCTTCAATAAAAATCATATAAAAAGAAATATTTCTGACCTTAAGGTAAAGAAGTATCCCCTTCTTTCCTTTCCTCCTGGGAAATGTGGTCTTCCGATAACAAGCCAGAAAATAGAACTGACGCTAGATGGGCGCAAGCAGAGTAGACATTCATTTTTCCCCACCCCTATTACTTCATCAGATGCAAAATTTCGCTGTCCTCCTTCCTTCCCCTTCCTTCCTTCTTCTTCCTTCCTCCTTCCTTCTACTTTCTTCCTTCTACCTTCTTCCAGTAAAAGAGACCATCACAAAAAAAAAGCACAGAGAAATGGCTATGCATGGAATATATTTGAACCATGCTACATATTATCCTACAATTTCTACAGAACAGGGAAATTGGCGGGAACTTAGAAGGCATGGTGGAAAACACTGCGGTTAACAGCAGAGGAAAATATTATTACATCATTGCATACACTTTCTGTAAAGTGTTTGAAGTTTCCTAAACCAGGGCTTTTCAACCTTTTCACCCATTGTACCACTTTTAGGATATGGCAATATCTGAGTACCACGAGTCACCTAGCAAGGTGTCAAAACCTTGATGACCAAAAAAAAAAAAAAGGGAAAAAGTGATAAAGTACAGGTAGTCCTTGACTTACAACAGTTCACTTAGTGACTGTTCGAAGTTACAATGGCACTGAAAAAAGTGCCCCCCAAGCCACAGCCGAGCAAGACACCTGCCTGCCCACCTGGCGACGCTCTTCCTTCTGACCGAGGTTTCCATTGTTGTGAGCATTTCTGTTGAGGATTGGCAGCGGGGGTGGGGTGGGGGGTGTTTGGTTTTTATTCCCCCCCCCGTCTGCTGGGTGGTTGCAGCAGGTTTTGATCACTTCACATGACCCTGGGACACTGTGACCGTCATAAATATGAATCAGTTGCCAAGCATCTGAATATAAATCACAAGACCCTGGAGATGCTGCAACATTCCAGCTGATCGACGCTTCTGCTGAGCCCTGACAGCCCTGCAGCTCCAGCCATCTCTCGCTCAGGCTTGTGCGGTGCTGCCACCAGTTCAGCTCATTCCCCTCCCCCGCTACCACTTTTCTAGGATGCTCGTGTACCACTTGCCAGGTGCCAATGTACCACAGGTGATACCCATACCACTGGTTGAAAAGCCCTGTCCTAAACGACCTGTTCCAGTCTGTTCTGTTTGACAATACCTGCACTAGAATTCACTGAATGAATTAACATTATTCTTCATTTGATTAACATCATTCTAATCTCATCAAAAGTACCATCATCCACCCAAAGGGCCATTCATTCTTAGATAATTCTCACTGTTGGCAATTCTTGGACTTTGGGCCAATCTCCCAGGGGGACCGTGAGTTCTAGTCCCAGCTTAGGCATGAAAGTTGACTGGGTGACCTTGAGCCTTTCAATCTCTTTCAGCCCATGAAGCAGACAATGGCAAACCACTTCTAAAAACTTGCCTAGAAAACTGCAAGGACTTGTCCAAGCAAGGACCAGGAATCGATAATGACACAAAGGTGCGCAAGGCCATCATCGTCATCAGCCATTCAGTCCTTTCCGTCCTTTGGCCACTCTATGGATCAGCACTCTCCATGTTCTTCTGTCTTGCACCGCCTCCTTCAGATTCGCCGTGGTCATCTCAGTGTCATCTTTTATAGCAGTGGTTCTCAACCTGTGGGTCGGGACCCCATTTGGGGTCGATCGACCATTTCACGGGGGTCGCCAAGCAAGGCTGTCCGCCATTTTTTTTCCCCGCCATTTTTTTTGTCCACCATTTTTCCCCCTTTTTTGGCGGGTGCCTTACCTCCCTTGGGCTGGGCCAGCTGGTGGTCGGCCTGCTCCGTCTCTGCCGCTTGCCAGCTATGCCTCAGCCGGCACAGGGGGTGGAACCACGCATGCGCGGCGCTCCCGGGCAGGGAAAGTCCTTGACTTACGACCGGTTGGGTAGTCCTCGACTTACGACGGGTTTAGTCCTCGACTTATGACCGGTTGGGGTCGCGGCATTAAAAAGGTTGAGAACCACTGTTTTATAGTGTCCAGCCAGGTGGCCCCTTCGTTTTCTGCTGATCATTCCCAGCATGATTGACTTTTCGAGTGAGTCAGCTCTCAGGACATGACCAAAGTATGACAGCCTCTGTTTGGCGATCTTCGCTTCAAGTGATATTTTTGGTCAGGTTCAGTCTAGAGCTTTCTTTGACAATCTTGAAGCATGCATGATATTGCCACCATTACTGCTTCTCAGTTTGCCAACGCACTAGGGGGAAGGAGAGGGGGAAATGGAATGCAGGCTCCAGACAACAAGAAGTCAAGCCGTGGGAATCAAGGATGTTCCAGCAGGTGTTTTCCAACCCACAGAGACACTTTCTCATAACAATATTTTGACACTTGACTGGATAATGAGACCTGCACTAATAGGGGGAGGGAGAATTCTATATTTTAATTATAGTGATTTGCGTGAGAAATAATCAGAGCTGGTTTTGCTTTCATTCATGCCAAAATGATGTACTCACTAACGTTTTGCATTAAGAGATTGGACCATCTAGTTGGTGCTTACACAGTTGGATTCATCAGTCAGAACCTTGACACCCTTGTTATTTTTGCAGTCTTTGGCAGGGGTCCCCAACCCCAGGCCACAACCATGGCCCATTTGGAAATGGTCTGTGCAAGTGACAGGCAAGCACGTTCAGGCACACAGTCCCACATGTGCAAGTGTTGTATGCATGTGAGCACACTCTTGAGTGGAACCATCCCCTCTTTCCCCCCCCCATTGCCACCGTCGCTGGTCCGCAAAGCTGGAAAGGTTGGGGACCACTAGTCTATGGTGTGTGTAGTGGTCACCGCCAGCACCACAGTTCAAAGATGTCCACCCTTCTCCTATCTTTTTCATAGTCCAGGTTTCTTAGCCATAAGTAGCAATTGGGGGAAAAATTGTGTGAACTAATATGTGTTTGGTTGTGAGTCTGATGTTTTTACTCTTCCAGAGGTTATTCATGCCAGACATTGCAGTTCTTACAAGTGCTTTTGTGTATGTTTGTGCGCACACAAATAGAATACAAATACAAATACTAGCGGTTTAACATACCACTAGTTCTACCTGTTGTTTGGTTTTGTTGCAAGAGAGCATGGTTCTTCTGGAAAGTTTTGGTTGTTATGCACATCCCTATTTATAGTTCGGAAATGTTTCTGCAATTTTTCAAACTGATGCATGCCATCCTGAATTTAGTCATATCATATTTTCTCATCCACACCAAATTATTACGACGCTAGCAGATTTGCAAACAGTAGGAAACTGGTGATTTCAACAGATAACTTTTTACAAATAAGAGCAGACTATCTTGAAGAGATGACATCAGCAGCTTATTTGCTGAAGCCTTTACATGTCAGATGCAAAAAAAGTTACCATCAAGTGGGAATTACCATTACTGATTACTGGCATAGTTTGGGATAGTGATCCTGCACCCTTGGCAGCAATTTTCTTTTTTTCTCCCTAGGGGTCCATACAAGAATGGGAAAAAGTGGAATCATAATCTATCCATTTAGTTTAGTGTTGCCTAGCCCAACCCACACACTTGGGTGTATGTGATCTTTGGCTCTCTGGACTGGAAGTTAGGGAGACAAAATTTGGAACTCTTGGTTAGAAAGGCTGTTTCAGGAGGAAAAGAGCAGTCAGATTGAGCTAGTGCTTCCAAGCATGAAAGTTTTTTTGAAATGGAAAGAAGGGAAAGAGGGAGGGAGGGAGGGTGGAGGAAGGAAGGAAGGAAGGAAGGAAGGAAGAAAGGAAGGAAGGAAGGAAGGAAGGAAGGAAGGAAGGAAGGAAGGAAGGAAAGAAGGAAAGAGAGAACATTTGTAGCTGTGGGGTCACTGGGGCTCTCTGAGCTTAGATGTTTTCTTACAGACATTTCATTACCCAGCTAGATAATAACATCAGTGCACTGTGCAGTGATGTTACCTAGTTGGGTAATGAAACATCTACAAAAACAACCAAACTTGGAGAGGAGAGGAGAGGAGAGGAGAGGAGAGGAGAGGAGAGGAGAGGAGAAGAGAAGAGAAGAGAAGAGAAGAGAAGAGAAGAGAAGAGAAGAGAGGAGAGGGAGAGGCAGAGGCAGAGGGAGAGGCAGAGGAGAGAGAGAGAGAGGAGAGGAGAGGAGAGGAGAGGAGAGGAGAGGGGAGAGGAGAGGCAGAGGCAGAGGAGAGAGAGAGAGAGAGAGAGAGAGAGAGAGAGAGAGAGAGAGAGAGAGAGAGAGAGAGAGAGAGAGAGAGAGAATCTGTTTAAAACTGCTTCTATAAAATCTCCCATAAACATAGGTGATTCAAAAAGGGGAAAAAACAGAAAAGTGAATCTCAGTAAATCCAGCTTGGAAGCTCTCCAATATATTTCATTGGTAGCAAACACTTAGCAACCATGAAAAATATTAGGAGTCAGATAAGGCAGCCAGAAGAAAGTTGAAGATGGGACAAAGGATGAACTCACTTCAACACAACCTAAGCCCCGAATGAGACAATGCCTTGCAGCTTTAGAAGGAGATTAGGGAAGCACATGGAAGAGAGACATGTGAACATGAAAACATCAGGAGCAGAGGTTTTGTCTCAGTGGCAGGGAACAAGGTGTGGTCTTTGAGTTTTATTTGTGAGCTTCTTGGAACAATCTGTTGGGCCAACAAGTGAAACAGGACAGTCAGGTGGGCTTTTTTATTTGACTCATCAGGACACGTCTTACGTTCTTCTCACCAATAACAGTGTCTTCCATCCTGGGTCTGCAACCGAAGGAGAAAGAGGAGACAACAAATAAACCTCAGAGTTGGCCTTACAATGAAACTAAGGCAACTTTCTGGCAGCCCAATATTTCCTATGGCTAAATATTTCAATTCCCCACAAATTAGGCGGCACCCACCCCTTCAAAGTAGGTGCTGTCTTCCCCAGTTAATATCACTAATCAAGGCTTTGTTACTGGCCATGGATTTCGGGGTGCGACCAATCAAATGGAAGGTGTGATCTTGAGGAAGGCTAGTTTGGGAAATGTGTTAATTCATTTGCTATTTGCCTTTTAGCAGAAGAAGCCATTGCTTTTCAACCCAACTGTGTATTTTCAGAGTCTCAACAGAGATCACTTCCTGAGGGAAAAAAGGAAGTCCAAGATGTTTCTGCAATTTGAAAAGCAGAAGTGATATTTGCGAGGGGGAAGCATGTTCATTTGTGCCTGCTTGTCAAATACAATCAACAGTTTTACAATGCCTTGGTAAGGCCACACTTGGAATACTGCATCCAGTTTTGGTCACCACGATGTAAAAAAGATGTTGAGACTCTAGAAAGAGTACAGAGAAGAGCAACAAAGATGATTAGGGGACTGGAGGCTAAAACATATAAGGAACGGTTGCTGGAATTGGGTATGTCTAGTTTAACGAAGAGAAGGACAAGGGGGGANGGGTGGAAGCTAACCAAAGAGAGAAGCAACCTAGAACTAAGGAGAAACTTCCTGACAGTTAGAACAATTAACCAGTGGAACAACCTGCCTCCAGAAGCGGTGAATGCACCAACACTGGAAGTTTTTAAGAAGAAACTGGACAGCCATTTGTCCAAAATGGTATAGGGTTTCCTGCCTGAGCAGGGGGTTGGACTAGATGGCCTCCAAGGTCCCTTCCAACTTTATCATTATTATTATTATTATTAATAGAGTTGAAAGGTAACTTGGAGGTCTTCTAGTCCAACCTATCCCTAAGCAGGAGACCCTATACTGTTCTGGAGCAATGGCTGTTCAGTTTCTTCTTGAAAACTTCCAGTCATGGAGCATCCACGACTTCTGGAGGCAAGCCATTCCACTGATTAATTGTTCTCACTGACAAAAAAAAAAAATTCTCCTTCATTCTACGTTGTTCGATTTTGCATTGACCCTCATGAATAAATTCTTACCAAATTCTTTTCAATCTCTTAGCTGGGATCATTATCAACAATTTGTAGTCCTTATTCAGTAATGATATTGGTCTACAGTGTCTCATTAAAGTCAAATCCCGTCCCTCTTTATGTATTAGTGCTATGTAGTCCTCTTTCTAATTCTCTGGCATTTTTCCCTCCCTCTAAAATAAAATCCATTTTGTTTTTGCAAAGGTCGTAAAAGTTCGTCCTCAAAACACTTAAAATAAGAAGCTAATAATCCATCTGGTCCCAGCATCTTTCATAGATTAATCTTTTTATGGCTTCAGAAACTTCCCTTATTGTTATAGATCCATTCATAATATGTTTCGCTTCCTTTGTGATCCTCAGTACGTTTTATTTCTTTAGATAGTTATCTATGTTCTCCAGAAGGATGCAACTTCCTTTATACAATTTAGAATAATATTTAATGTAATGCTTTTTTTATAGCCGCATTATCTATTAATACAGTACCTTTCTCTTGTAATTTCCATATCAATATATTTTCTATTTTTCTTTTATTTTTTTCCCCTATCTTGGGGAAATTACTTCTAGCTTTCTTTCCGATTTCATTTTTTCTTCTTTTACTTTATACTGTGGTACCTTGGTACTCAACTGCTTTGAAACTCATCAAATTTGGTACTCAAATGTATTTTGACGTGAACGTTTTGTCCCGGTATTCATTGTTTGTTTGGTACTTAATGCACAAGCTACAACGTTTCATTGTCAGCTGCCTTGCGACTCACTACATATTTCCTCCCTCCCATCCAGGACATAGCACAGAGGTGTTGCTTGAGCAGGGTCCGTAAGATTATCTGGGACACTACACATCCTCTTCACGACCTGTTTTCCTTGCTACCTTCTGGGAGGAGGGGGCTTCGTGGTATCCATAGCAGAACATCCAGATTCAGCCATAGTTTCATTCCATACAGCATTAACCTCGTGAACTCTCAAGCCTCCTCCTTCCGTTATATATACAAGATGGACAGTATTTAATATTTATTTGTTATGTATATGTAGGGGTGCGGGTCTATACATATGTTGTATATAGTATGTTTAGGTGTGTGTCATGTATGTGTTTCACTTTGAGAGTGGGCAACTAAATTTCATTTTTTGGTGTGTGCCGTTGTGCCCACAGTAAAAAAATGACAATGAAGTTTATCTTATCTTATCTTATCTTATCATCTTATCTTATCTTATCTTATCTTATCTTATCTTATCTTACCTTACCTTACCTTACCTTACCTTACCTTATCTACATTATTCTTTATGGGAAAATTTTGTTTGATACTCACCATTTTTGATACTCCTCATGCTTCTCCAAATTTACTAACACAGGGGTGTGAAACTGCCGGCCCACGGGCCAGACGTGTCACGTGGAAGCCGCGCCCATCCCATTGCCGGCAATGGCAAAACCGGCCCGATACGTTGCGTGACGTCATGTGACGTCACAAGTTTGACATGCCTGTACTAACAAGTACCATTGTATTAATATGTGTTAGCTTTTATCCTCCTTTTTCAATTTATATATGAGCTTAAGTTCACTCTGATGTTCAGTGAACCTTCAAGCAAGATCTGCTGCTTGTCACTAGAAATTGGAATGCCACTGTTGGTAAAACTAAGGAAGAAAACGTAGTTGGATTATATATGCCATAAGAAACAGAAATGAAGCAGAATAACTTAACAGTTGGTGCCATTCCGATGATTTCTCCTTTGTTAACACATTCTTCACAAAACAAAAACAAATCAAATCAAGTCTTTATTACAGTCATAGACCGGCCTATTTACACAACAAAAAAGCCACCTATCTACATATACTGTACATCGTCAGACAAAGCCCAGAAGTCAAGCTCACTTTTATTACTGCCACCAGGAAACACAGTTATAACAGCCAGGATATGACCAGGGATATAACGGTGGAATAGAGGAAAAATTGTTTGTCTGAAAATTCCAAGTCAAACTAAAGCAGAACATTTTCCATGATATGATTTTTGAACCTATCAAAAATCACTTTGAATAAGAGCCCTGGTGGCACAGTGGTTTGAATGCAGTATTGCAGGCTGACTCTGCCCACAGCCTGGAGTTCGATCCTGACCAGCTCAAGGTTGATTCAGGCCTTCCATCCTTCCAAGGTCAGTAAAATGAGTGTCAAAGCAAGAATATTCAATATTAGCAGCGTTGACAGTGTTTAAGCAGTCGGAACCATGACAATGAGGACCCAGATTGTTGGGGACAATGTGCTGATTCTGCTCAGAGAGTAGAAGTCTAAAATGTAAGTGTCAAGTTTTTTGAAGAGCTTCTTCTTTCGGAACCATGATGGTAAGTCTAAGTGCTATTGCTAATATACGCTATACATTTTCAAGAACAACATCAGAAATCATTTTGAAATCCTGAAGCCACTGACAGGGAATTATAGGAACTTTGGAATGAAATCAGTGGAGTTGTTACGGGTGAATGAGAAAACAGATTATCAAGGACCAAGAAACAGAAGAAACTGCACTAAATGTGGAATAGCTGTTAAATTAGCAGCAGGATTAAAGACATGAAAAATAGAAACAGACTTTGAAAACCAAGAGACGTCTTCCATGTGTTTCCAAACTCAGAAGGACGTTCCAACCTCAAATTAGTAAGTCAAAGGATACCAATGAGCAGATAGTAACCGATTCAAAGAAAATAAAGATATAAAGGGGTATATACTGAAAATCAGTAAAAAGATTCTAATAAAACTATGCAACAATTCTGGAGCATGACTCAGTGACCAACAAACTGGAAAACATCAATCTACATTCCGATACCAAAGATGGGAGACTTAACCAAGTCTGCAAATTATTTCAATGTCCTTCATTTCGCACGCTAGTACAATAATGCTTGAGATCATCTAATGTAGATTAAAGCCCTACATGGAATGGAAGATGCCAGATGTTCAAGCTCATTTTTGAAAAGGCAGAGGACCAGAGACATTACTACTGGTGCATGCTGAATAACTGAGAAAGCCTAAAGGAAATCAGTATGTGCTTTATATATATATAGAGAGAGAGAGAGAGAGAAAGGACTTTGATTGTGTTGACTAGGGCAGAATGTCCTTAGGAAAATGGATTCCAGAATGTTTAATTAACCTCATGAGAAACCTATGCACAGGACAGGAATCCATCCTCTGGGTAGATAAAGGAGACAAGACTTTATATTCCATCCTTATTTATTCAAACTACATACTAAATATATATTGAAGGTGGCTTTACTGGAAGAAAATGAGGGTGGTTTTAAAAGTGTAGAAGCAACAACAAACTGCTCTGTGCTGATGGCCTTACTCTGAAAACTGAGAACCCATATGATCTGCAAGCTCTTGTAATAAAAGTCAAGGAGCACAGGTTAAAAACAATAGATACATGTCTATGGAGATTCTCAGTCATCCAGGTCATGATTATCTTAAAGGTGCTTTTTCAAAAGGCAGTTGGACTGTTTTTCCTTGAGGGAGATGTTTCACCATCCCAGAAGCTTCCTGAGTCAGAACTGAAGAAGCTTCTAGTTTGAGAAGCAAAACATCTTCCTCAAGAAAAAAAACCAATCCAGTTGCCTTTTGGAAAAGCAGCTTTGAGATAACAATAGATACAGCAACAAGCCTTACAATTAACAAGGAAGGTATTGAGTTTATGGATCCCTTCCACCTTTCAAAATCAACTCACATTAGCAAAAGAGTCAGAAGTCAAGAAACACAATTGCAAACAAGCATTTGGTAAGGTAGTTGTCAACGCTGCTAACGTTGGATGTTCTTGCTTGGACAACAGATGGAGATGCAGCCTTTTTCTTTCTTATACTGTACTCTTAGAATTAGATGATACTGGGGGAGGGGGAGGAATGTGATGGGAGTTAGTTAGATATACAATATTGTAATAAGAGCTGATAAAGCATGGCGGAATACGAACTGGGCGGAAAGCCAGCATTTCAAACTAATTGGAGAATGTGATTTATGACCGTTAGTTGTAGGAGGGAATTGTGCTTTGATCTATGTGTTGAAGGGAGGGGAAGTCAGATTTTGGCTTCCACTGTGTACATGCCGAAGCTATGCTGCTCGATTAAAGATTCTTTAAGGTAAACAATGCCTC
>NW_015388301.1:355423-370324 GCF_001527695.2 Protobothrops mucrosquamatus
AGCATGGCGGAATACGAACTGGGCGGAAAGCCAGCATTTCAAACTAATTGGAGAATGTGATTTATGACCGTTAGTTGTAGGAGGGAATTGTGCTTTGATCTATGTGTTGAAGGGAGGGGAAGTCAGATTTTGGCTTCCACTGTGTACATGCCGAAGCTATGCTGCTCGATTAAAGATTCTTTAAGGTAAACAATGCCTCAAAGTTCTTTGAAGAGTTTCATCTTTTGGAACCATGACATTAGCAAGGAAATCTTTGCAAAAGATATTCAGATGCCATGATGTGTATATCAATACAAAGGTCAAAATGATGCTGGCAGTGTTTTCCCTGTGACACTCTATGGAAGTGAACAATGGCATTTGAAGAAAGAGGATGGGAAGAAGAGAACTATCTTTTGAACTTTGGTGTTGGAGAAGATGATTGAGAATATCATGGATAGCCAAGAAAACAACAAAAAAAGGATCCTCAGAACAAATCAACCCAGAGTTCTCATTCAAGACATAAATAGCCAGGCTGAAATTATTGCATTTTACAATAATCATGCAAAAAGCTAACTCCTTTGAGAAGTCCATGATGCTGAGCAATGTGGAAAGAAAGAGCAGAAGATGACCCACAGTGAGGAAGATGGACTCAGTGGTGGTGGGTGCACTGTTGGAAGACCTGAAGGACCAGAACAGATCATCACAAAAAAGATCTATCTGTGTGGTAGCTAGGAGATGACACCAACTTGATGGTACGTAATCAATCAATTTATCAATCAATCAGTTAACACAAATCTATCTTATACTTAGACACGGCTGTTTGTAGCTACATGGTATAGTGTTGTATGTATACATCCTGTAGGTCTGAATGACTAATGTTATCAGTATATATCTAGAACTGGAACTCCTATTAGAGAAAACTGCCTTCCAAGAATCAGAACAGGATGTTTCAATCCCTTCATTTTACAAACACGCCACAATCCAAAACCATGATCATACTGCATCCAGTTTTGGTCACCACGATGTAAAAAAGATGTTGAGACTCTAGAAAGAGTACAGAGAAGTGCAACAAAGATGATTAGGGGACTGGAGGCTAAAACATATAAGGAACGGTTGCTGGAATTGGGTATGTCTAGTTTAATGAAGAGAAGGACAAGGGGGGACATGATAGCAGTGTTCCAATATCTCAGGGGCTGCCACAAAGAAGAGGGAGTCAAGCTATTTTCCAAGGCACCTGAAGGCAGGACAAGAAGCAACGGATGGAAACTAAGCAAGGAGAGAAGCAACCTAGAACTAAGGAGAAACTTCCTGACAGTTAGAACAATTAACCAGTGGAACAACCTGCCTCCAGAAGTGGTGAATGCTCCAACACTGGAAGTTTTTAAGAAGAGACTGGATAGCCACTTGTCCGAAATGGTATAGGGTTACCTGCCTGAGCAGGGGGTTGGACTAGATGACCTCCAAGGTCCCTTCCAACTTTATTATTATTATTATTATAAGTTATCTTTGATTAGTGGATCCCCGAAATCAACCAGGGAGATGGAGAGACCCTACAAGCTTGGAGTCTCCCCCAGTTCTTCTTTAAAGGGTGTGACACTCTACCTCCACACTGGATTTGCTCTTGGTTAAGGTCTGCCCTGTGGTCTCACTGAAAGCACTCTCCAGAGCAGCCAAAATAGACGTCCGTAGCTTCTCCCTGAAGTCCTGTCCCACAAAGACATACAGGAAAGGGTTCAGGCAGCTGTTGAGATAAGCCAAGCTTGAAGCGAAGGGTATTCCCACCATCAGAAAAGTCTGTAGTCCAGGTGTTACCCTGGCAGCGGACATCTCCAAGAAGGAAAAGACATGATAAGGGAACCAGCAGAGGAAGAAGGTCACAACCACGGCCACCATGATCTTGAAGGGCCTGGTTGAGCGGGTGAGCCGAGTCCCCTTCAGCCTGACTGTGATAATGCCGTAGCAAAAAAGAATGATGACGAACGGCACTAAGAATCCAGCCACAAAACGGGTCATCACCAAGGCTTGAGCACGATACTCTCCCAGCTTAACAACCTCGTCTGACTGGAAACTGTCTGATAAGGCAAAGTTGTTGTAGCAGTGAGTGATGTTCTCTTCCCCAGGAGAGCCTTTAAGATCCCGGAAGACAAAATAAGGGGAACTGAGGGCCAAGGCGCGATAGGTTTACGGGTCCCGGTGGTCTCTTCGGTCAACTCCACAGGCTACCAAGACCCGGGTCTGCCCCGTGTAATGTCTCTGTGTCGCCAGGTACGACTACTACCACTCCTCCTTCTGCGACCGCTTGTACAACTCCTTCCGGTGGCACGACTACTCAAATGTGTCGTGGAAGGGTTTCCCGGTCACCTTCGGGTCCCCTATGTAGGCCACGCTCAACGGGAGGAAGGAAGTAAAGACCAAATCAGCAATGGCCAAGTTGAGGAACCAGACAGCATTCACGGTCTTCTTCATATGGAAGCCAGTGATAAAAATGACCAGGCTGTTTCCAGTCACCCCTAACAAGAAGGCTATGCTGTAGATCACCATGGAGAGTATGTGCATTGAGTTGCGGAGGCTTGCATTCTCCTCCAAATCAGGATAGTCCTCGTAATCTTCGTAAAGGCTTTCTGGAGACGTGGAGTTGGCAGCCATTTTGGTAGAAAAGAATCTGTTGGAAGGAAATAGGAAATGGTAGAGGATGGAAATATTACTTCACAAAGTTGGCGCAAAATGGAGCTGTGGCTGTTTGACCAACTTTTAAAGCTATGGAACTACCCCAGGATCCTGTTATAAAATAAGATTTTATATTTTGTTTTATATCACCAGGCTAGAAACCAGCAGATGGTGAGTTCTAGTCCCATCTGAGGCATGAAAGTCAACTGGGTGACTTTGGGCCAATCACCAGGAGACGGTGAGTTCTAGTCCTGCCTTAGTCATGAAAGTCAACTGGGTGACTTTGGGCCAATCATCAGGAGATGGTGAGTGCTAGTCCCGCCTTAGTCATGAAAGTCAACTGGGTGATTTTGAGCCAATCACCAGGAGATGGTGAGTTCTAGTCTCATCTTAGTCATGAAAGTGAACTGGGTGACTTTGGGCCAATCACCAGGAGACGGTGAGTTCTAGTCCCGCCTTAGTCATGAAAGTGAACTGGGTGACTTTGGGCCAATCATCAGGAGACGGTGAGTTCTAGTCCCGCCTTAGTCATGAAAGTGAACTGGGTGACTTTGGGCCAATCATCAGGAGACGGTGAGTTCTAGTCCCGCCTTAGTCATGAAAATTGATAGGGTGACTTTGGGTCAGTCACTCTCAATCGAACCCATCCCACAGAGTTGTTAGGGCACTTTGAATGTTTGGATACTAACGGCAATATTCCTTAAACATCTGCAGTAAAAACGGAGAGCTTTCCCACATTCCAGAATGCTTTGCTGATAGGGATTTATGGAAGAGAACTTAGACACAGCAGTAGGAGTCTTGGCGTGCAATATTGAGTCACAAGATGGCAGCAGAGCAACATCCTTTTCATCTAGAGGTAATGCCGGAGTGTGTGTTGTGCATTTTAACTTTTGCAAACTAATAATTCATCCCTCTAGCATCTATTTAATCCTTCAAATGAAACTGAATGTGGTATTCCCGCTTTGCCCTTTCAGAACAAGATTGCTCCAGGAATTAACCATTTCTTTTGGACCTTGTTACTAAAATTTAGTTTAAAACTATTTTATATTGTTAAATCTCCCAGAGATTTATTGCTCTTGGAATAATCTCAATGGCAGAACTGCTTTCATACCTAAAAGCTTATTATCTCACATGAACTGAAAACTCTTCCTCTAACTCCTTTCTGAGACCAATTAAATAAATGATAAAAGGCTGGATGTTGGGCTGCTTGTGGGACAGTCAGCCATTATCTTTACTTGTTCGACACACCAGACCATCACACTAAGTGAGGATGTGGTCCAGTGTGGGGAGGGGAGGCAATGTGCTATGTGAACACCACAACTATTACAGGTGTTATTAATCCAAGTTCAGTATTTAGAACAGTCTTTGGCAACTTCAAGATGTGTGGACGTCACCTCCCAGAATTCTTTTAGAGCAGTGGTTTTCCAAAGTTGGTAACTTTAAGTTGTGTAAACTCCCCGAATTCCTCATGCCAGCTTGCAATTTGGTCTTGTGGTTAAGGCAGCCAGGAGACAATGAGTTCTAGACCTGCCTTAGGCATGAAAGCTGGCTGGTGGACTTTGGGCCAATCACCAGGAGACTGGGAGTTCTAGTCCCGTCTAGAAAGCTGGCTGGTGGACTTTGGGCCAATCACTAGGAGACTGGGAGTTCTAGTCCCGCCTAGAAAGCTGGCTGGTGGACTTTGGGCCAATCACTAGGAGACTGGGAGTTCTAGTCCCGCCTAGAAAGCTGGCTGGTGGACTTTGGGCCAATCACCAGGAGACTGGGAGTTCTAGTCCCGTCTAGAAAGCTGGCTGGTGGACTTTGGGCCAATCACTAGGAGACTGGGAGTTCTAGTCCCGTCTAGAAAGCTGGCTGGTCGACTTTGGGCCAATCACCAGGAGACTGGGAGTTCTAGTTCCACCTGAGGCATGAAAGCCAGGCCAACTCATCTCACAGATTGTCATTGGGAAAATAGGAGGGAGGAGTATTATGTATGTATTTCATTATTTGTAACAAAAATTTACAACAAAAGTAATAAAGGTGAGATAAAAAAACAAATAAAATGAAAAGTAAGCCTTAGCCACCTTAAGACATATGAACTTCAACTCCCAGCATTCTTAAAATTGCCAAGATTGAGGGACACTCTTCCAGTGCAATAACTATCACAGAACAAGGGACCTGTGCAGCATTTATTGCGGTCACATTCTATTCCTGGCTGATTTTTTTTCCCCCTTAATTATTATATGTAACACTGGATTAAAGCCTTGTGCCTTTCCTAACCTCTTATTTTCCTTCCACGGAAGGTTTAATTTTCAAAACTCTGCATTCTTTCGGTTTCTTCCACCTTTGCTCACGGAATTTAACATATGGACATTGGTGTCCATTAACAGCCTGCTCGCTTGTTGCAGAAATAAAAACATATTGTAGCTGGAAGTGCAGACCAGAAAAATGAGGATCAAATCCCCACCGGGCTAGGAAATTCAGTAACTCCTCTTTGCCTCTAGCATCCTTAACCCAGCCTAACCTGCAGAGTTAATATGGAAGTAAAAACAGAGTAGCTGCCTTCGTTCTCCAGATCTGAGAAGAGCAAGATAAAATAGAATCGCCAATATAAATTCTTGCCGAGTGGCAACGCTGTGAAAAGAGAGACTTACCTCGCAGGCGGGGTCTTCTCAAGTGTCTGATCCTTTCCAGGCTTCTTCACTCTCTCAACCTCTAATTCCAAGGAATCTGTCGTGCCCTCTGATGGCTTGAAAACTTATTGTGAAGTAGGGAGATTCACAGGTTGGCGGTGTGCATTTCTTAGGACGATGAAGAGTCCGGATGTGTGGCTAGAGGGAAGAGCCACTGTCCACAGACAGTTGCTCATTTTGGGATTGCCTGCAAAGAGTTGGCAGAGAGGCTGTGGGCAGGTTTAATTCTTTAACCCTTGGCCCAACAAGGAGCATGCTGTATCAGCGTTCATTGCCCACACACCATGCTGGACTCAGAAAGTCTTACTTGCCAGGCAGAGGCAATGACATCCAAACAGATCAAATTATTCCAGAGAAGAAAGTGTGTACAAGAAGTCATTTCTCTGTGGCCACTTCCCAGCGTTTAGTCTGTGGAGATTTTCAGTCATCCAGGTCATCGTTGTGTCAAAGGTGCTTTTCCAAAAGGCAACGGGACTGTTTTGTTCCCTGAGGAAGAAGAACAAAATGTTTCACTTCTCATCCAAGAAGCTTCTTCAGTTCTGACTTCAGTCCAAGCTTTTTGGATGAGAAGCAAAACATCTTGTCCTTCTTTCTCAGGGGAAAAAACAGTCCAGTTGCCTTTTGAAAAAGCATCTTTGAGACCACCAGCACTGAGGTCTTCCTAGCACAGGGGTAGGCAACCTCGGCTCTTTTATGACTCGTGGACTTCAACTCCCAGAATTCCTGAGCCAGCCTGGCTCAGCAGGGAAACCTCTCCCTTTCCCCTCAGCGTGGCTGGCTCAGGAATTCTGGGAGTTGAAGTCCACGAATCATAAAAGAGCTGAGGTTGCCTACCCCTGTCCTAGCAGTTGGAAAGCATGCAAATGCAAGTAGATCAATAGGTACCACTTTGATGGGAAGGGAACAGCGTTCCGTGGGCTTTTGGCATATAGCCACGCTGGCCACATGACCACAGAAATTGTCTTTGCACAATGCTGGCTCCCTTGGCCAAGAAACGGAGATGAGCACGGTGTCCTAGAATCGAACATGTCTGGACAGGGAAAGTCTTTACCTTTATTAATTAGCTGGGCCAGGAGTAGGCAACCTTGGCTCTTTTATGACTCGTGGACTTCAACTCCCAGAATTCCTGAGCCAGCCATGCTGAGGGGAAAGGGAGAGGTTTCCAAGCTGAGCCATGCTGGCTCAGGAAGTCTGGGAGTTGAAGTCCACGAGTCATGAAGGGGCCAAATTTTCCCTCATGCTGGCTCAGGAATTCTGGGAGTTGAAGTCCACAAGTCATAAAAGAGCCAAGGTTGCCTACCCCTGACCTGGGCCATGTAAAAATTAAAATATAATTTTGTTATATAATTTATATAAAATATAAAGATAATGGCTGTGTGGATTCCAGAAATATTGGGGCTCACAAACAATCCCATTTTAGATTAACTTGGTATGTTCAGTTGGTTCTCCGTACATGATAGCATTCAGTTTTATTGTCCAGGGAAGCAGATCTATAATCGGAAAAAATGGGAACACTGGCAATGACGAAGCATTCTTTTCACGGAAGATCCAAGTCAAGTTAGGGGAAGTTTAAAAGCAAGACCATTGTTGCAGTTCCTTGTAGGAACTGCAGAAAAAAAGCACTTTTTAAACAATTGCTTATTATTTCTCATGGTACAGATCCTGGCCATGTCCACTACCAATCTTACGAATCTAAATTTTAAAGGAAAGAAAGAAAATGTTAAAATGGGAGGATTTCAGCCTCCTGGAAAAACAATTGTTCCCAAGTTCCCACTTACAGTCCTAAGAAGACTGTGGAGCCTGGTGGTTAGAGCAAAGGCTGTTTGCCAGATTTGAAGTTCGCTACTCGCAAACAAAGCAATTAAGGGAATCCACAAGCTCGGAATACTTTTGACCGCAAGCCACAGATGTGACAACTTCAAGTTCTCCAAGAATGAAGAAGCATTTGCGTTTAGTGGATTATGACCATTGTGGCTCAAATTGTTTTGATTGAAGAAAATAAATCATTAAGAAAATAAACTCAAGGAAAGGGGGGGGGAAACAACCCACTAGACAAATCAAATTGCTGAACCTTTAAAACATTTCCAGGCATTTGAAAGCTGTAGGATAAACAGAGAACCGCTAGCCATTATGTTAACATTCCCAGCTGAATGTTCACCAGGGAAAGAGTGGGAGGGAAAGGTGATGCCAGATGGTTATCGGAGACTCATCCTCAAACAATATTGTTCTAACCCAACACACGGAAATGTTTTTGGACCTTGAGGATGTGGGGAGCAAAAAAATAAAATAAACCCCCCAAACCTTGTGCAATGCAGCAGCTGTAAAGCTTTGGTCATGTAAATTTGCAAACAGTTGAATTCTCGGTGTTCTCTGAGTTTGTCTGGGGGCTTGGAGACATTACGTTACCCAACTGGGTAACAACATCATCGGTGTCAATAATGTCACCTAATTGGGCAATGCAATGTCTGCAAGCCAACAATTAAGTACAAGAAAACCTCACTTCGGCCTTGAGCTACCAGTTATTCTCTTCTACTGAAATCGGCAAACATGTCACGATACGTACTGAATTTGTCAATCCGTACATTCCAAACAGTATAAAGAAAACATGGTGCAACTCTTTTTAAGAGGATGGGCATTCCCATGTAGGGTTAACTGGAGTTGTAGGTAACTCACTTTAGATGAATGGGTCTTGCTAAGCTTGTTTGAAAGGTACCAACAGCTAGCTTGCATCATGGAATACCAAACCGGGGCTCCTATCTCTTGTTACAAGATGGCTTGTGAGCATGGTTACAGTACACATGTGTAGGTAAGCCTTGACTTATAACCAGCAACTGGGAGCAGAATTGCCATTGCTAAGCAAAATGATTAAGTGACTCGTGCCCAACTTTGCAACTTTGGCAATGATTGTTCAACAAATCACTGCAGTTGTTATATAATACAGTAGTTAAGTGACTCAGGCTTCCCTTATTGTCTTTATTTGTCAGACGTGTGCTGGGAAAGTTGCAAATGGTGATCACATGACCCCCACGATGCTGCAACCCTTGTAAATACATGCCAGTTGCCAAGCACCCAAATTTTGATCATGTGACCCTGGGGATGCTACTCTGATGGACTGGCCATCATCACTTTTTTCAGTGCTGTTATAATATTGAACAGTCCAGCGGCGTGGTGGCCTAGAGGTGTCGCTCTCACCTCACAATCAGGAAGCCGTAAGTTCGATCCTAGGTAGTGGCAGATATTTCTCTCTCCTGGCGCAAAGAGGAAATATCTGCTGGGAACTCCGTGTAGGCATCAGGAAGGGCATCCGGACAGTAAACACCCAGCTCCATTCAGTCACCCTGACTTCACTCCGATACAAGGGATTACAGGGTCATTAAAAGAAAATATTGAACAGTCACTAAAGGAATTGTTGTAAGTCAAGGACTACCTGTATTTTGCTAGAGGACAATGATTAGCTAAGCAGAAATGAGTTTGCGGCAGGTTAAAAGAGGGAGAACGTCATGGCTGCATAACTGCCTTGTGTCCGAATTCACATCTTCCCCCACAAAGGAGAATTTGTGCTGTTATCAGGTGCGAATAGAAAGACCTGCCGTGTTTAAGAGACTGAACCTTTGACTCTTTTGCTTGAATCTCAACTTTTCCTTTCTATTTTTTTATAATGCAGCATAGCATGAAATCCTCTCTTGCCCATTATTGGCCTCATTTTGAAACCCCATTCTTCATGCACGCAGAGACACGCATGTGCATTTATATGCTCATCAGTGGAGGATTAAGACTGCATATGTCTGATGAAATGCATCTCAATGCCGAGAAATCATGCAGATCTTGCAGCTCCACCAAAGTTGTGTTTTCCCAGCTGTGGTAAGTAAGAACCAAAGTCTCTACCCTGTTATTACTGGCCTGGTCCATAATTAGAGTTTTATTGAAGAAAAAAAAACAAACATGAAGCCACCCTTCTTTTTGCTGCCAAACAGTCCTAAATTCAGATCTCATGGCCTTCTCGAAGCTCCATCTTTGGTCATCCATTTGGAAGAATTTGTGATCTGAGCTTGGCAAGTTAACAAAGACACCAGCATTTCCTGATTTACAACAGATGTGCTCTAAGCCTAGCCTTGAATCCTTGCTTGCGTAGAACAGAAAAACATGGTGATGCACAGTGAGGGTAACAACAGGGGCAATCTAGTGCTTGTGTAGGAATGCTAAAAGGCAGGGTTTCTATATTGCGTGGTAAATGTTATGCAAATAAATCTCTCTTTCATTGTGGTGGGTCTCCCACAACATCTGCGGAAGTTTATCTGTCCATTGATGATGGAGTCAACCACATCCCATGTTCCTTATCTTAGTTCATCTTTTCCAAGTATGGATCAATGGTTTCCACAACAGAATTCTATTCTCCATGGATGGTTAGCCTGGACATGCAGGGATCTCATTCCCTGTGGATGGCAATATGACTCAGTCAACTGGGTGTGTCCCTGATGAGCTTCAAACTGGATATTATACAGCTGCTTTGCTCTACTACAGCCTTTAAATAAATGGCTTCTTCTTGTGGGAAGAAGGGAAAACATCCTTAACCATTTTGCTCTGATTCTGACCCAACTCAAAATCCCCCTCGTCAAGTTGTTCTTTCACTTGTGGCTGGGAAGGAGGAAGGGAGAAATGGATGGTGGATGGATGGATGGTAAGTAGATAGTTAGATCACAGTTGACTCCTGCAAGAACCCTTAATTGAGTTTTCTTCCATTTCCACCTCCCCATAAAACCCTTGCCTCACATCCTAAGTTTCCCTCAAGGCCTTTTCACACACAGGAGAAGCAGGAGAATGGTTTTTTCAACTTTGGCATCTTTCAGATGTGTGGACTTCAACTCCCAGAATTCATAGCTCAGAAACGCTGCATTAGAGGTTGGCTATGGGAAGGAAGGGAAGAGGGTTTCCCCCTTGCAATCACTTCCTTGAGTTTTTAACAACATTACATGCAAGACACCTGTGTAAGGTGGAATAAAGGTTATGGAGATAGTTCTGTAAACAGCCAGCTGCAAACTCCTCCATTATTTGTAAAAAGATCAGCCTCCTCACTGGATCAATGGAAAATGAGTATCTCCACTATGATGTACAGGAGGATATATAGGTTGGTTCCAAAAGAGAAAGAGTTTGGTTGCTGGAATGCTTGCAACTCCATCCCTTTCTCCTCAATAAATTGTATCTGAAGAGGAATGAGAGGGAAGAAAGGAGAGGAGAGAGAGAGGAGAGTAAAGGATGGGGGAAGGGAGTAGGAAGGTTGGAGGAGAAGAGGAGAAGAAGTGGGGAGAAATGGGAGGGGAATGGTGAGGGAAAGAGGAGAGGAGAGGAAGAAGAGAGAAGTAGGGGAGAAAGAGAAGAAAGGGAGAAAGAAGGTAGAGAAGAGGGAAGAGAGAGAAGGAGTGTGGATGCAGTGAAAGGGGAAATGGGCGAGCAACACCAAAATTCATGTGTATGTCTTTATTTTATTTTATTAAGAGTATCAGATAAGAATGTAAAAAGAATGTACGTTAATACTTGATAAAATATTACGGTATATTTGTTGACACGTATGGGGGAGAGTTGGCAAAATAAAAAATAATTTAAAAATCTTGTTAAAGAAAACTTTTGAGAATCTGGCTTGGGAAAGAATCAGCCTTAGGCAGCTGCTAAGGACACCTTGATTCCTCTGACTTTCTTCTCACATAGGATGACAAAGCAGTTTTGAGAAGACAAATGGGGAGAAGAAGCAGACTCCTTCACCTGAATGCCCAGGTAACTTTTGCTTACTGTAATTTGCTCCCGGAATTGAGCACATTTGCATTTTCATTCCCAAAGTTCACCTCTGGAAATAGGTTGCTAGAGTTTAATGATGATGATGATGATGATGATGATGATGATGATGATGATGATGATGATGATGATGATGATGATAAAGTTGGAAGGGACCTTGGAGGTCATCTAGTCCAACCCTCTGCTCAGGCAGGAAACTCTATACCATTTCAGACAAATGGCTGTCCAGTCTCTTCTTAAAAACTTCCAGTGTTGGAGCATTCACAGCTTCTGGAAGCGGGTTGTTCCACTGGTTAATTGTTCTAACTGTCAGGAAATTCCTCCTTAGTTCTAGGTTGCTTCTCTCCTTGATCAGTTTCCACCCGTTGCTTCTTGTCCTGCCTTCAGGCGCCTTGGAGAATAGCTTGACTCCCTCTTCTTTGTGGCAGCCCCTGAGATATTGGAAGACTGCTATCCTGTCCCCCCTCGTCCTTCTCTTCATTAAACTAGATATACCCAATTCCAGCAGCCTTTCCTTATATGCTTTGGCCTCCAGTCCCCTGATCATCTTTGTTGCTCTTCTCTGTACTCTTTCTAGAGTCTCAACATCTTTTTTACATCATGGTGACCAAAACTGGATGCAGTATTCCAAGTGTGGCCTTACCAAGGCATTGTAAAGTGGTATTAATACTTCACGTGATCTTGATTCTATCCCTCTGTTAATGCAGCCCAGCACTGTGTTGGCNGGAACGGTTGCTGGAATTGGGTATGTCTAGTTTAACGAAGAGAAGGACGAGGGGGGACATGATAGCAGTGTTCCAATATCTCAGGGGCTGCCACAAAGAAGAGGGAGTCAAGCTATTCTCCAAAGCGCCTGAAGGCAGGACAAGAAGCAACGGATGGAAACTAATCAAGGAGAGAAGCAACCTAGAACTAAGGAGAAACGTCCTGACAGTGAGAACAATTAACCAGTGGAACAACCTGCCTCCAGAAGCTGTGAATGCTCCAACACTGGAAGTTTTTAAGAAGAGACTGGACAGCCATTTGTCCGAAATGGTGTAGGGTTTCCTGCCTGAGCAGGGGGTTGGACTAGATGACCTCCAAGGTACCTTCCAACATCATCATCATCATCATCATCATCATCATCATCATCATCATCATCATTATTAACTATTTATTATTACTATTATTATTATTATTATTATTATTATTATTATTATTATTATTATTATTATTATTATTATTATTATTATTATTATTATTATTACTACTATCCTTCTTCAGGGTTCTGGCTTCCATGCCCAGTTTCAGGATACAGATGGTTCTTGACTTACAACCATAATTGAGCCTGGAATTATGGTCTTAAGTTGCGGCGCCATTAAGGGGGTCACCATTTGGTTGCACCCTATTTTACAATCTTTTTTTTTTTTGCGGTGGTGGTTAAGTGAATCAGTTTTAGGGTGTCTTTATAAAGAAACCAGGAGTACATGTTGGTTTGCAACAAAAAGTGCTGAAGATCACAGTCGCATGACTGCAGGCCACTGAAAAGGGGCAAGATGTGATCCCAGGACCAGAGGGAGTGGGGTGCTTTCAGAACTTTGAAAGAGTATGTAAGTAGCTCTGGGGAGGTCAGTTGTAATTTCAAACCGTCACTCCCTTAGTCGTAAGTCAAGGATTAGCTATAGCTGGTGTACCCAAAGGTGCTTTTCCAGGAGGCAACTGGACTTTCTTGTTTTTTCTTTGAAAACGTTTCGCTTCTCGTCCAAGAAGCTTCTTCAGCTCTGACTGGATGGTGGGGAATGGAAGGATTTAAAACTCCTTGCAGACAGCTGGTCATTTGCCTTCTTCTTCTTCTTCTTTTTTTTTTGTTGTTGTTAGTTGCAAAGTCATGTCCAACCCATCGTGACCCCATGGAGAACGTTCCTCCAGGCCTTCCTGTCCTCTACCATCTTCTGGAGTCCATTTAAGCTCACGCCTACTGCTTCAGTGACTCCATCCAGCCACCTCATTCTCTGTCGTCCCCTTCTTCTATTGCCCTCCATCTTTCCCAGCATTAGGCTCTTCTCCAGTGAGTCCTTCCTTCTCATTAGGTGGCCAAAGGACTTGAGTTTCAACTTCAGGATCTGGCCTTCTAAAGAGCAGTCAGGGTTGATCTCCTCTAGGACTGACCGGTTGGATCGCCTTGCAGTCCAGGGGCCTCGCAGGAGTCTTCTCCAGCACCAGAGTTCAAAGGCCTCCATTCTTTGGCGCTCAGCCTTTTAAGGCCATTTAGAGGTTTACCTGTGTCCTCAGGGTCACCTGAGTAGTGCAAATGTGTGTGGAGCCTTCTTGGCTGCCGGATGTTTTCTGCCCTGTGTCCCTTCACGGTTGAAGACAGGCGCAGGCTGTTGGGGATGAGTCTGCGTTGTCTGCATCTCAAACTGAAGCGCAAATGGTTCCTAGAGCATGGCTTTTCAACCAGTGGTACGGGTACCACCTGTGGTACATTGGCACCTGGCAGGTGGTACGCGACCATCCTAGAAAAGTGGTAGTGGGGGAGGGGAATGAGCTGAACCGGTGGCAGCACCACACAAGCCTGAGCGAGAGATGGCTGGAGCTGCAGGGCTGTCAGGGCTCAGTGGTAGCGCCAGGATCAGCGCCAGGTTCCAGCTGGAGCTCGGCGCTGATCCTGGTGCTTCTGCTGAGCCCAGAAGAAGTGTCGATCAGCTGGAATGTTGCAGCATCTCCAGGGTCTTGTGATTTACATTCAGATGCTTGGCAACTGATTTATATTTATGACGGTCACAGTGTCCCAGGGTCATGTGAAGTGACCAAAACCTGCTGCAACCACCCAGCAGACGGGGGGGGGGGAATAAAAACCAAACTCCCTCCACCCCACCCCTGCTGCCAATCCTCAACAGAAATGCTCACAACAATGAAAACCTCGGACAGGAGGAAGAGCGCCGCCGGGTGGGCAGGCAGGTGTCTTGCTCAGCTGTGGCTTGGGAGGCACTTTTTTCAGTGCCGTTGTAACTTCAAACAGTCACTAAGCAAACTGTTGTAAGTCGAGGACTACTTGTACTTCATCACTTTTTTTCCTTTTTTTGTCATCAAGTTTTTGACACCTTGCTAGGTGACTGGTGGTACTCGGATACGGCCATATCCTAAAAGTGGTACAATGGGTGAAAAGGTTGAAAAGCCCTGTCCTAGAGTCTGCAATGTTTTCTGGAAATCCATTCATCCTCCCCACACCATTCGAAGGGTGCTCTTCCCAAATTACATAGCTAAATGTCTAGGGAGATTCTCAGTCATCCAGGTCATGGTTGTCCCAAAGATGCTTTTTCAGGAGGCAACTGGACTTTCTTGTTTTTCTTTGAAGATGTTTAGCTAGTATAAGTGTACTATGGTCCGACTGCCTTCCACTTCTGAATGATAATACATTTCAGGGGCACCACGGCCTAGTTTTGGAAAGACCTTCTTTTTAAAAAGGTTATGGGACACTTAGAAACTGGGTAGTTCCAACCCTAGTTAGGTGTGAGGGAGTTGAGTAGGGCAGTCCCATTAAGCCAGGATGTGATTTCTTTGTTTGGGCATAGTATGTTGTGTCAACAGAATTGAATCACAAATTGCCCTTCCCTTTTGTGCAGGGGGCTTCAGGTTGTGGACTGGCACCTGTGGGGAGGTCACAAACCATCCCCTAGAAGGAGATCTCAACTTGGTTAAAATGTTAAAGTCACATGGATTTCTTTATTACTTCAGCTTCTCAGGGCATTTCCAAATTTGAAAAGTGTCATTTTTGTAAGTGGCCCTAACCTCATTGTTATGCAAACCCAGC
>NW_015388301.1:370489-374841 GCF_001527695.2 Protobothrops mucrosquamatus
GTTATGCAAACCCAGCCTGTGAGATCACCTCCAGAATCTTAACGGAGTAAATTTGTATTCATATTACCAAATCTGCATGACTGTTATAGTACTATGCAATTCCCAACTCTATTTTTGCGCATTGCTGCTGCTGAGAAAGTTGTTTAGCAACAAACAGAGAGACAGTGTTGGTTTTACTAGGTCTACCTTTCATCCTTCCCCCCAAAATAATCAGCTTTCTGGCTTTTAAAGCAGTGGAAGATGGGTCTCCTGCTGAGTTAATAAATGCTGCATGTTGAAACTGGTGGCCGGATTTAATCCAAGTGTAATAAAAGATAGGCTGAAACTCACAAAGCTTCTTTAAGAACAGAACAGCAGAGCTCCATACGTACCTTTGCTTCTGTGTCTGCAGTTCCAGAAGCATCCCTCAAGGCAGAGTGACACATTTCCTGAGTGTCAGTAACAGTCTAAAAAGAGGATGTGGTTGACCCCAAACCAGCTGTGACTGGACATCAAAGAGTTCTGGAAATCTAACAGGAATCCAGCTCAGTTCACCATGTTATTCCAGTTCTCTCATCTTTTTCCCTTCCAACAAGCTCAAGGCTGCAACCCCGACATTTTGCTATCCTCAACTTATTATCTGCTGGACTTAAAACTTTGATCTAAGTGGTCTCACTTAGGTTGGGCATAATAGGTTGCCCTGATTTGCACTTGAGAACTGGCGATGCATCCAGACAGTTGCTGTAACACCTACATAACTCCCACTTATCTGTTTCCTAATGCGATTGATGAGTGTGGATATTCTCACAATGCAATGCAGGCACATTAAGGTGTGATGATGAATGGACTTCCTGGCAGTGAGATAAGCATTTACCAGTTGCTCCAGCCCAGAAATCAGAAGACGGTGAGTTTTAGTCCCACCTTTGGCATTGAAAGCCAACTGGGAGATTTTGGGCCAACTGCCAGGAGATGGTGGGTTCTAGTTCCATCTTAGGCATGGAAGAGGAGGAAGAACAAGACAGGAAGGATCCAGATGGACAAGGAATTGAAATTCAATCTCTGAACCACAGAACAGAAGGGACCAAAACCAATAATTGAATGTTCAACCAGTGAGCAAGCCGCCTTCCTTAAATTGATCTCCAGCTGCACAATCTTGGTCCCCAGCCAAGCCACAGTAACTGACTCCCTTGAATGTGTTACTAATGTAAGTGATGATTATTAGTATAGAAGAGCAAAAGAAATGTCTGTTTTCAGTAAAAAGATCTAAAGGTTCATCTGGTCCACTTGAATAGATATGCCACCTACACATGAGGATGGCATCACCGTCCTGTAGATGTCCCTCAATATACTGCCTTTAACAATGGAGATACTAGATCAGTGTATCTCAACCTCAACAACTTTAAGATGTGAAGCACCCCTTGAACACCCCTGTTCTAAGCACCGGTTAGATTAGAACAGGGCTTTTCAACCAGTGGTACGGGTACCACCTGTGGTACATTGGCACCTGGCAGGTGGTACGCGACCACCCTAGAAAAGTGGTAGTGGGGGAAGGGAATGAGCTGAACCGGCACAAGCCTGAGTGAGAGATGGCTGGAGCTGCAAGGCTGTCGGGGCTCAGTGGAAGCGCCAGGATCAGCGTCAGGCTCCAGCTGGAGCTTGGCGCTGATCCTGGCGCTTCTGCTGAGCCCAGAAGAAGTGCCGATCAGCTGGAATGTTGCAGCATCTCCAGGGTCTTGTGATTTACATTCAGATGCTTGGCAACTGATTCATATTTATGACGGTCACAGTGTCCCGGAGTCATGTGAAGTGACCAAAATCTGCTGCAACCACCCAGCAGACGGGGGGAATAAAAACCAAACACCCCCCCCACCCCACCCCTGCTGCCAATCCTCAACAGAAATGCTCACAACAATGAAAACCTCGGACAGGAGGAAGAATGCTGCCAGGTGGGCAGGCAGGTGTCTTGCTCAGCTGTGCCTTGGGGGGCACTTTTGTCAGTGCCATTGTAACTTTGAACAGTCACTGTTGTAAGTCGAGGACTACCTGTACTTTATCACTTTTTTCCTTTTTTTTTTTTTGGTCATCAAGTTTTTGACATCTTGCTAGGCGACTGGTGGTACTCGGATATTGCCATATCCTAAAAGTGGTACAATGGGTGAAAAGGTTGAAAAGCCCTGGATTAGAAGAAGACCAGCAAACTGAGGCCCCATCCAGACAAGACAGAGAGATTAGATGTGGTTGCTTTATCTGCTTAATTAAGAGAGGTCCATCCTTTATGGGAAGGACTTGCATTTTTTTCCAAACAGTCAGATGTCTACCTGCCTGGGGTTCTCCTGGGCCATCCTTGTGACAAAGCCCAAGAGACTTCACTAGTTTTACAATGCTTTTTATCCGGCCAGGAAGCTATTTCTTAAATCATTCTGCAAATTTACAGAGTAGCCCCATGTTAAATCAAATAACTCTGGATGGCTAATAATGCATAGAAAGAAATGTGTATAAAGCAGTGAAAAGTACAGACGCCGGGGGGAAAAAAAGCCTCAATCAATACAGAGCCAAACACACAAACTGTGCTCGGTGACAGTGTCAACCTTGCCTAAATATTTATTCACACTTCAGTCATGTCCTAGTTGGATTATTACGCAGCACTGTACATGGGGCTGTCTTTGAAAAGAGTTGGGAAATTTCAGTTAATTCGAAACAGACTCCCTATGAGGACCAGCCAGTGCAATTATATGATTCCCGTTCTTTGCCTTCTGCATGGGTGGCGCATGAAACGGAGGATTAAATTAACCCATTATGTGACCAGGACAATGATCCACGTGCAAACACAAGGGTTGGATGCAGACAATAGAATACAGAATAACAGAGTCAGAAGGGACCATGGAGGTCTTCTAGTCCAACCCCCTGCTCAGGCAGGAACCCTATAACCATGGTGGCAAACCTATGGCACCCGTGCCACAGGTGGCACGCAGAGCCCTCTCTGTGGGCACGCTGCCATCGCCTCAGTCCTAGGCCTTCAGCTGGGTTTTATAAAACTTTTTCGCTTTAGGCCTCTGCCGCCGTGTGCAAAAAAAAAAGGTTCAATCAATCAATCAGTTTCAACTTCTTGCGGGGAAAAAAAAGATCTTGCAAAGTTGGAATTGATTGATTGAACTTTTTAGTCCCACCCAGTCTGCCGTTACCACCACAGCCACGCCCACCCAATGGGCCACGCCCACCCAGCACCCGACGATACATAAGTGGGTTTTGGGTTGCAGTTTGGGCACTCGGTCTCTAAAAGGTTCGCCATCACTGCCCTATACCATTTCAGACAAATGATTGTTCAGTTTCTGCTTGACAACTTCCAGTGTTGGAGCATTCACAGCTTCTGGAGGCAAGTCGTTCCACTGATTAATTGTTCCCACTATCAGGAAATTTCTCCCTAGTTCTAGTTTGGTTCTCTCCTTGATTAGTTTTCATCCTTTACTTCTTGACCTGTATTCCCCTTTGCTTTGGAGAATAGCTTGACTCCCTCTTCTTTGGGGCAGTCCCTGAGATATTGGAACACTGCTATCATGTCCCCCCTCGTCCTTCTCTTCATTAAACTAGACATACCCAATTCCAGCAACCGTTCCTCATATGTTTTAGCCTCCAGTCCCCTAATCATCTTTGTTGCTCTTCTCTGTACTCTTTCTAGAGTCTCAGCATCTTTTTTACATCGTGGTGACCAAAGTCTTCTCCCTAAATATGCCTGCATTATTTATTTATTTGCACAGGGCTTATAGGCAGCTCCAGTCCCAACAGCAATGTCTGCAGGAGGGATTAAACATGGTGACCATGTAAAAAAAAAAAAACATGCTTTGATCGCACCATTTGTGGCTGCTGTCTCAACCACTTTACCCCACCCAATCACAACTAGGTCAGAGCAGCATCCAGGTTTTGTCCCATAAAGAGCGATTGAAAAACACTCCAAAGAAAGCAACCTCACTGTGTGAAATGGTAATGACAAAGTAATCATATGCCATCCCATTTCATCCTCTTATGCTATGGTGTACAACACCAGCCGGCGTGGGAAGTTGGCTCTGAAATTGAAGGACGTTGGGTGCACCGCTGAATATGACCATGAGAGGGCGCTCAGAGCTTTTATATATATATATATATATACACACACACACACACACACACACATATATATATATATATACATATATATATGTATCGATTTTTCCCCATCATTTGTGATGCTAATAGCTCTGGGCTGAGCGCAAGGTCTGGGGGTGAGAGGCAACCAGCCAGAACCCCGGGTGCTTAGACTGGGGGTCTTCAAAAGGAGCAAGATGCAGGTCTGGCAGGGAAAAAAGCAACCGGTGGGCCTTGCAGCAGTCGAGCTGCAA
>NW_015388301.1:375477-377139 GCF_001527695.2 Protobothrops mucrosquamatus
TGTTTTAGCCTCCAGTCCCCTAATCATCTTTGTTGCTCTTCTCTGTACTCTTTCTAGAGTCTCAGCATCTTTTTTACATCGTGGTGACCAAAACTGGATGCAGTATTCCAAGTGTGGCCTTACTAAGGCATTGTAAAGTGGTATTAATACTTCACGTGATCTTGATTCTATCCCTCTGTTAATGCAGCCCAGCACTGATGTGTTAAAATCCGGTCTAGCCTTGCTTAAAACAGCAGTGAGGGTTGTGCAGAAGCTTACATCCTGAAGGAAAATCCTCAAGAAAACAAGAAGAAACTGAAGGTACAGAAATGAAGTCTTCAAGTCAAGTTTGATTCCTGATTATTTTATGGGCATATCCTTGTCGGTTTTTAGTGGGTTTTGCCACTGCTGTTGAAGGGGATGATGATTTAATTTGCAGCTCTGAGCAAACCCCGGTTTAGCTTTTGCTGATCAGTCAATATTGGCTGGGTGCTGCTACCACATGTCTGTACTGGTAAAAATATGACTTTACTTTTCTCCAAGGCTGCCAGTTCTTGGGAGGACTAGTTGAGGCAGGACCTTATAATAAAGGGCTAACAGTCACTTTCTCTGAATGAGGAAGCTAAGCAGCTTCAGACCTGATTTGCACTGAAATGAAAAATTCCTAGGACATTCCAGGGAAATGAAGAACACCTTGGAAGAAAGAATAGAAAGTATATATTATGACTATGAAAACTGCCGGGTGGCATCCAGTTGTATTTGGCTTACAGGTGCCTGCACCTTTCATAGTCGAGAGGACTCAAGCCATTAAAATTAATTAAACCCATTTATGCAATTAAAACAAATATGACATCTGGACATCGGGACCCGATGAAATGCAGAAGTAAAAAAGAGTGACGGACTGGATGTAATAACATTTGCTGAATCCACCCTCCACTTTTCTTAACACAATTCATCTGGAAAAAAGCTTCTGTGATGCCACCTCAATCTCAGCTTGTTGAGGAATTTCTTTTGATGGCTTTGTGCAGATGTAATAGATATAATCTATAGATTCATGATAATAAGGCATTGCAACTCTGATAGCCTTACAAAGCAGCTTGGATAAATTTCATGGAGCCCCTGGAAGGTCCTACCAAAGGCTATTAGGCTTGAAAGTCAGAGGTTTCTCCAGGTGAGGGCAGCGTGCCATCAAATACCAGTTGCAGGAGAACAAAAGCAGGAGAAAGGTATTCTCTTCAGACTCACCTTCCAAGTCCCTCAGAAACCTCTGGTTGACCCCAGATGGTCATGGCAAGCAACAGTCTGCTGGACTTACAAAAAAGATGTTGAGACTTTGGAAGAGCAACTAAGATGATTAAAGGCCTGGAGACTAAAACATATGAAGAACGGTTGCAGGATTAATATTAATAATAATAATAATAATAATAATAATAATAATAATGACAAATTCGCTATTAGTCAATTTTAAAAAGGCAGCCTTACTAGGAACTGCTTCCATCCTGCGACGATATCTGTAATACCATCAAACATCCACATCTGCCTATCCCAGGTCCTTGGTAAGGACTCGATAGGTAGACAAAATGCCAAATCCAGTCTGAACATCTGGCTGACTGTGCGATGATCCATTATAATAATAATAATAATAATAATAATAATAATAATAATAATAATAATAATAATAAT
>NW_015388301.1:380394-382472 GCF_001527695.2 Protobothrops mucrosquamatus
TAGTAGTAGTAGTAGTAGTAGTTGGAAGGGATCTTGGAGGTCATCTAGTCCAACCCCCCCTGCTCAGGCAGGAAATTTCAAGAGAATTTTTTTGTCTTGTAATGGATACCAAAGACTGTGTGGAGGACTCAGAGTTTGAAAAGGAATAACACAATTTTCCTCCACCGTTTGGAGAAAGAAGTATCTTCCTACTCCTGCTCCACACCACTAAATGGTGGCTTTGCACAATCTACTAGAGGAGGAGGAGGAGAAGAAAAAGGACTGGCTATTGTGTGGTTCAGTAATCTTCCTTCGCAATGCAGTTAACTCAATCAATGGAGAGGGGTGGTTATCTGTTGTGGGAATAGCAAAAAGAGGATCAATTGACTACATCAATTAATTCTCAGCATGAGCCGCAAACAGATTTAGACATGCACAGAGTTAAAGTAACGCAATCTAGCCAGTTGCCTCATAGAAACCTCTAAAGCAAGTAGCTGGCCCATTTTACACATGTGATCCTCCAAGATTTGGAGAGATAAAGCAGTTAAAAAAAATAATCATCCTCTAATAGAAACAAACCACCAAAACTTGAAAGCACCTTCCAAACCATGATTGTCTGGTGCGGCTAAGCCCTAGACATGCCAGGACTTTTTTTGGAAGAAAGTTGTTGGAATCCAGTAACTTGCGACTTTTTAACTTGGCTGATGTGATTTTGTGCTGCCCAAATTCCTGCTTAAGCAATCTTGACTAGATTAGGGGTTGAACAGCTCACAAATGAAGCATCTCATAAAAGAAAGTGAATGCATTGTAGGCTTACAACATGCTATATCAACCTGGCCATCTGACAAAATGGTACAGTAAACCCCTAAGTGATTGGATTTGCAGAGGAGGCCCCTCCCTAAAAACCCATAAAATAATAAATAGAATGTTTTATATGCCGTTTTAGATGTGCATACAACAATGGACAGATTTCATTTCATTATTTCATTATCCTGACAGTCAGAACAATCAATTAGTGGAACAACCTGCCTCCAGAAGCTGTGAATGCTCCAACACTGGAAGTTTTTAAGAAGAGACTGAACAGCCATTTGTCTGAAATGGTATAGGCAGGGTTTCCTGCCTGGGCAGGGGGGTTGGACTAGATGACCTCCAAGGTCCCTTCCAACGTTGTTGTTGTCGTTGTTGTTATGTTACTACATCTTTCTCCTGCTCTGTCAAATTTGTAACAATTTTTTTCATGGCTTCCAAAGGGTGAAATAATAATAATAATAATAATAATAATAATAATAATAATAATAATAATAATAATAATAATAATAATAATAATAATAATAATAATAATAATAATAATAATATAAAAAATGTTGGAAAGGATCTTGGAGGACTTCTAGTCCAATCCCCTGCTCAGGCAGGAAACCCTAAACCATTTCAGACAAATAATTGCCCAATCTCTTCTTAAAAGCCTCCAGTGTTGGAGCATTCACCACTTCTGGAGGCAGGTTGTTCCACTGGTTAATTGTTCTAACTGTCAGGAAGTTTCTCCTTCATTGTAGGTTGCTTCTCTCCTTGATGAGTTTCCATCCGTTGCTTCTTGTCCTGCCTTCAGGTGCCTTGGAGAATAGCTTGACTCCCTCTTCTTTGTGGCAGCCCCTGAGATATTGGAACACTGCTGTCATGTCCCCCCTCGTCCTTCTCTTCATTAAACTAGACATACCCAATTCCAGCAACCGTTCTTTATATGTTTTAGCCTCCAGTCCTCTGATCATCTTTGTTACTCTTCTCTGTACCCTTTCTAGAGTCTCAACAACCTTTTTTACATCGTGGTGACCAAAACTGGATGCAGTTTTAATGGATGCACCACTTTAAAGTTCTGTATGGCATAGGGCCAGGTTATCTGCAGGACTGCCTTTCCCTAAGGGCGTCTACCCTTCCTACCAGCTCCCATTGGGTGGGCACACTCCTAAACCCTTTTCCTAAATCTTGCCATCTGATAGAAGTGGACTTTTTCCTGTGGCAGCCCCTGCCCTACAGAATATCCTTCCTGCTGAAGTTCAGCAGACCTCTGAGCCTTCAGTAAAATTTGGAAGATGTGCCTTCCC
>NW_015388302.1:0-14848 GCF_001527695.2 Protobothrops mucrosquamatus
AATTGTGGCAATTATATTAACATTGATTGATACAGCAGTCCGTCTTTATTGCATCGCATTTTATCATCAGCTTGTAAATGCAAAAATGAACGTTTCGCCTACTCAAAACTCTACCCTCTCCTCATATGATTTCTTTCTTTTCTCTCCTCCTGTCCAGCAACAGCTTAGGGGATGTATAATATTCCTTTCCAAGGACTGCCTTCTCTGCATCTCATGGAATAACGATCACAAAAGCTTATGCAATAATATATTAGGTTATCTTTAAGGTGCCACAAGACTCTTCACTTTTAGCTACAAAACTCTTAGGCTGCAACTAGAAAGTTCCTATAGTCGCTAACATAAGTTGCAAAGATCCATCTTCTAATTTCTTGGTCGATTTCTTTTGCAAAAGAAGCTTGTATTTATCTCATTTCCCTGACACGTCTAACCTTATTTTGGATTTGTTCAAAGACACTTGAGTCTCTCTCCTTTCATCTATTAAACATCTCCATGCATCTTATTTAATTTAAACTGCAACATGAAGTTTAAAACAATTTCCCCAATACCTAAAGTACTAAAATTAAGATTAGTATTCTAGATGCGGCTTCCCTTAAATAATCTAAGAATTGCTTCACATTAGAGGTGGACACACTTTAAAATTTATTTTGAAGAAGCGCTTTGGACCATGCATGCAGGCAGAACCTTCTGCTGGTCATGAAAGGAGCCCGATATTTTTCAAGCTGAGTGACTCAGAGAAAACAGATGCTGCTGCTTAAGGAATTCATTCAATAACACTAGGACAAGTTTTAAAAAAGCAACACCTTCTTTCAGGCTCGCATGGAAACCTGAAAAAGATCTCTGGGCTCCTGTGTAACGTTCAAAGTGCTTCTTCTGACTTATTTTCAAAGCACTGTTCTGCTCTGTCTTACATAGAAGCAAAATAGGACTTATTGTGTAGGAGCTCCCTCTGCTGGTTTCCGGTTAGTAACAGAATTAACATATCCTCTCTTCATTTGGCAACCACAAGTACCGGTGTAGACACTGGAAATTTGGTGGTAAATGCAGGCATTGGCTGGGAACTTAATTTTTGTTTTACAAATTTTATTAATTTTCAAATAAACAAATTCTTAATACAAATATGGTGCACATCATTTTAAAAAAAACCTATTAAATATCATATTTTCAAAGGTGAACGGCAGTCCCCACCCCCCGCATCCACCCTCTCTTTCACCCTTCCTACCTACCGTATATACTCGAGTATAGGTCGACCCGAATATAAGCCGAGGGACCGATTTTCCCACAAAGAACTGGGAAAAATTGGTGACCCGCTTATAAGCCGAGGGGGCATTTTGGCTGTTCCTCCCTGGCCGTCTCGGCCTCCCTAGACCTGTCGGTGAGCGCCCGTCAGGGCGCAGCGTCGCCAGGCCTCCCCCCTTCGCGCGAGGCGTCTGGCNAGCGAGCGGCGAGCCGCCGTGGCTTGCCTGGCGGCGGCGGCGGCAGCAGCAGCTGCTTCAAGACGTTGACTCGAGTATAAGCCGAGGGGGGCATTTTTCAGCCCCAAAAATGGGCTGAAAAACTCGGCTTATACTCGAGTATATACGGTACTTCCCTCTTCCTTTCCTCCCCTCCTACCCACACCTCTCTCCTCTTTCTCTTCCAACTACCCTACACATCCCACCTCCTTCTTTTCCTCAACCTTCGGATGCAGTTTGGGGGTACTAGCCGACCACCTTCTCTTCATAAGGAAAAAAATTACATTATTTCTCTATAACATATTAATACACCAAATTTTATATAACTCTACCCCCTTCATCCCCTTCCCCCCTCCCCCCCCCGGACTTCCCAGAACTGAATACAGGGATAAGCACATAACATCCCAAATCTAAATAAAACTACCAAAACATAATACAATCAAATATTAACATACTTTTAACTCTAATATACAATAATAAACATAAATATAAAATATATATAATATATAAAGTAAGTAAATAAAAATAATAAAAAATTTAATCAAAAGCAATATGATAATTATTCATTTCATACTTTCTCTGAATATAATCTATCCATCTTCTCCAAACCAAAATATGCTGGGAACTTAATTTTTTATTACTGTTTATTATTGTTGATTTGCAAACGGTCACTAACCAAGATAGTGACTAAGTGAGTAACAGCTGTAACTGGATTATTTTTCCAAAACATACTGAGCCCTCCACACACACACACACACACACACACACCCCACCCCAAAGTCACATATTTCAAGATACGCATGGCTTCCCCAACCCATGTCCTCACACTGTTTTTAGTAATGTTTAAAGAAAATGCCTGATGTATTTTCTAAATTGGCCACTGCCTATGAGAAACTCAGGCTCCTGTTTCATACAACATACCAAGCTATAATAAGGGGTTTAGTATCTCGTGTAAACCAAATCCAAATTCTTGTTGAGCTATAAAGCTTCTCCAGCACTCTTTGGTATTCTGCCATCTCTTCAGTCTGGATCATGCAATAGGGGTATCATAGATACATCTTCTGTATATATGGTTGGCATGTACACTTGTTGCAACTATCTCATTAAGTAGGCTTCAACTGAACCTGCTGCCCACAAGTACTACTTTAAGAATAAATGAGGCAAGAATGGAAAGATCTCCTGGCCCCAAAAGCTGTAGCATGAATGGGGCATCTCCACCCACAGAACCAATCCAGTCTATTGGCCATGCCAATATGGGAATCTCAGGCAACAGCCTTCCCCTTTGCCCCAAAGCAAGATCATAAACAAAGGCTGCCAGTTATAGAAAAATGTCACCTGTACAATGGGAGTACTCAGTCTGAGGTTCAAAGCACAGCTATACAGGTACTCAACTGAATATTGCCCAAAAAGGCTAGTTGAGGTTTAAGAAAGCCCTCTGTTCATGGTAAACTCATAACATTTAGCAGAGAAAGGAAGATGATAAAACTTTGATTTGTGGATTTTGTGTGTGTGTGTATGGTTAGCAAGAAGCTGCTTTGATATAGATTTATGTTGACTTATACAGATGTGTGTGTGTACACACACACACACACAGTACAGGTAATTTACAGTACAGGCTTTAGACAACTATTTTGCAGATTTGGGCTATTGTGATTGCAGAACATATTCTATCTTGGAAAATCTATGGTTCTTAAATCTGTTTTAAACAATCTAGGAATTTCAACAATTGTCCAGATCTAAGATTACATCTTTATTTATTCCACCTCTTAAAACAAGTTGCGTGTGGAAGTAACCTGGCCATTGGACGAGTCCCACAAATTATTTGCAAAAGTAAGTTGTCTGTTGGACTGAACGCTCTCGTGTTTGTATTAATCCATCTCTCCTAACATAGCTTCCATTTCCCAGAAGCTCCCATTTCTAGGACAGAAGCGTTTGTAAAGCATAAAATGTACCTTCACACTGCTGAAGAATCTCCTCTGCTGTTGTGTCATAATGCGACAAGGGGTTGCTGGCATTGCGGTACTGTGTAAAAAAAAAAGAGAGAGAGAAAGAGAGAGAGAGGAGAAAATGTAGGATCAACAGGTTGACCAGCTCAGTAGCAATGCAGATATGATTCAGAAATAATGCAGATGCAAGATATACCACATAGACACACACAGACAACCCCCCCCCAGTGAATTTTAAATGGCTCGACTAGTTTTATTTCCTTTGGCTTTTTTTATATCAATGCTATTTTTATGTTTGTTGTAGCTTTATTATTTATATTAACCTCCTGGTGGAAAAATTGAAAACCAGTGCATCAGAAAACAAGAAAATAAAGTAATGCTTTTAACATTAATTTACTAAATATCAAAAGAAAACCATTCTAAACTCAACTATCAAGAGCACAAACTTCCTTCCTTCCTCGCTCCCTCCCTTTTTTCTCTTCCCTCCTCTCCCCTTATATCTGCATTGTTGTATTATATTGGAAAAAAGATTACTTATTCTGCTGATCCTTATCTGCCAAGAGTGTCTCCTTTTTAATAGCTAAAATCCTACAAAGAAAGTCCATCTGAGAGAAAGAGGTTGCACAAAAGTTCACTTAAAACCAGTCAAACAAGTGAATAGCAACCAGTTTCACTCCTATTAATTTGTTACGATCTAAGCAATGATTGGCCTACGATGATCTGCAGGGAGAGACACAAAGAATCAATGGATAGTAGAAGATAGCATGTTTCCACCATCCAAGTTCAGACAATAAACTACCTGCTCCCTGTAAGATAGGTGCCTTTTCCTCTAATTCTATTTCTTAATATATGAGCATTTTTTCTGCTTTATATTGGCAGTGCATGAATACATTAAAAAAAAAAACTATTCTCCATGGTGAAGCCATTTTTCATGTTCAATAATTTACCTGATCCAGAATATGGGAGTTGGGGATTTCATTTTTCAATCTCCATGCCACTCCAACATGTGATTCTGGAGAATCAAATCTGGCAGTTGTTGGAGTCCTCACAATTTCAGCCCCAAGGGCACGTAGCACATCCACCTATTGGAGAAAAGCCATCAAAATTAGCCATAATGTCTATGCCTGTGCACAGGGAAAGCTTATGCAACTGGAATATTAAAGTGGTTACAGGCTTGGAGCCAATTCAAAACCAAATGTCGGATCGGATATTTTAGCTCCATTAACAAAACTCAAGCAAAACCTTATTAAATGTTAAGATGGCAAGCTGAGTCAAGCTTTCTCACACACAGCACTGCTGACTTAGGGTGCCTCAGTAAACTAATGCAGCCATGTGTTGATCACTCAGCGATAAACAGCTCTGACCTTTTCCATGCTCATTTTCTCTGGCATTACAATGATACAACGGTATCCTTTCACTGCAGCTGCCAAGGCCAGTCCAATTCCTGCAACCAAGAAAAATGTCACTAAAAAAAGCCATACATTTGTTTTATATTCTGAAACTCTATACTTAAATATAGGCAGCTAGCCTAACCCAGGCAATGAGCTTTAACCAAGCAACTATTGATTGATCTAGCTCGGTATTGTGTATGCCAAGAATAAACCATTTAGTATCCTCCATATATTTCCCAGACTCCCTGTTAATCCTTCTGGCTGATACTAATGGGATATGTGGTACAAAACCTCTGGAAAGATATCACTCTACCTGTTCCCAGTTGTATGTTAGGGAGAAAGACTAATGAATAAAATCACCATCCTAACAAGGTATGATAATGCTGCCAAACACACGACCTGAGAGCCTCTATTCCAGAGCTGCTTTATGTCCTGCCATTATGAACCAGCTAGGTCCCATAATGCTAAAAATAGAGACAGCTGAGCTGAGCTATAAGGCAGATTTTCCATACCCTTCCACCTATCCGTATGTTTTTTTTTCTTGATCTACCTACATGGCTAAATGGGATGATAATCCCAAACTGTGTATGCACCACTTTAACATTCCCCCATTCCTTCGCAAATGGATGGTTTGACTTGCTCAGTCAAATCATTAATCATCTAGCAGACTGGAAATGTATAGTGTTTAAAAACTGATAAGCGAAACAATTATTCCCCTCCTGAGTATTTGTAAAACTTGATACAACGGTGTTTAGTATTCAGTTCTGTTAGAACGGAGACTTGCATTATTCATTTTTAATACTTCAGTATTCCAGTCACTTCCTTCCATTTTTAAAAATTAGTCTTATTTTTTGACGAGGCCAGGAGCAGGAGAATGACCCTATTCAGAAAAGTGCATCCCATTCCACTCACTTCTTTATACCACAGATCAAATGGATGTATTTACCTGTATTTCCTGAAGTTGGTTCAATAATGGTATCTCCTGGCTTCAGAATCCCATCTCTTTCAGCATCTTCCACCATTCGTAAACTGATTCGGTCTTTCACACTTCCTCCAGCATTGAAAAACTCGCATTTGGCCACTGAATACCACAAAGTAGGATTTGTTTCCGATGAACCAAGAAAAAGAAGCCCATCAACCTTCTGCAAGGGATTTGGCAAATGCCATTTCATCTATCCATATTCTAAGAAAAGATATACCCGAACATCTGCACAGATATCTACATGTACATAGATATGCATGCATATCCTATGCATATCCTAACTGAATACTGGACTAAACAATAGCCTCTGATGAATCAATTCTGAAGCTGGATTTGGATTAGCCCAATATCCTGTACCTTCCATAAGCAACTACATAGTCTGACAACCCTCTTCTATAAGCTCAGACCCCAAGTCAGATATATACATAACTATTTTCATTCTGAAAAACTGAGAACAGGATAACAAAATTGGAAGGGACCTTGGAGGTCTTCTAGTCCAACCCCCTGCTCAGGCAGGAAGCCCTATACCATTTCAGACAAATGGCTGTCCAATCTCTTCTTAAAAACTTCCAGTGTTGGAGAATTCACAACTTCTGGAGACAGGTTGTTTTACTGATTAATTGTTCTAATAGTCAGGAAATTTCTCTTTAGTTCTAGGTTGCTTCTCTCCTTGATTAGTTTCCACCCATTGCTTCTCGTCCTGCCTTCAGATGCTTTGGAAAATAGCTTGACTCTCTCTTCTTTGTGGCAACCAACGAGATATTGGAACAATGCTATCATGTCATCCCTAGTCCTTCTTTTCATTAAACTAGACATGCCCAATTTCAGCAACCGTTCTTTATGTTTTAGCTTCTAGTCCCCTAATCATCTTTGCTGTTTTTCTCTGTACTCTTTCTAGAGTCTCAACATCTTTTTTACATTGTGGCGACCAAAACTGGATGCAGTATTCCAAATGTGGTATTACCAAGGCATTATTTCTCTTTCTTCTTTCCCAAGTTTTCCTTCTATCCAACACACATCTTATGCAATGTCTTAAATTGTTCTAAAATGATTTAGGGTTTTAAGCCTCACTAGCAATACGCAGACTGGAGAATCAAGTGACTGTAGGTCAGTTTCCATCTGCTGCACTTAAAGCATGATAATATCATAAATAGCCTCCTAGTTCAGAAATAACAGAAAATCACAAAGTCTACTAAATTCCTGACTGATTTGGTCCTTTTAAATTAAGGGCTCCCTTACTGATAATACTGATGTTAAGAATGCAAATGTTTATGTTTACAATTCCAAGTAATCATCACTATAAAAATACTCACAGAGTTCACATTTGAGGCCACAGAGCTTTCCAATCTTGTTGATATGCACCATGGGAGTGTCTCCAATTTTTTTGAGGATATCTGACATAATTTTTGGCGTCTTTGTTCTACAGCAGAAAGAGATATACAATATTATTGGAGAACAATCCTAAGTTCATTATCCCCAACTAACATCAGAATAGATCAAACTGAATAGCTGACTTACAATAAAAGCCACCTTCCAAAAAGCCATCTGCCTCCACCCGTCTATTGACTAAACGACCACTTACAACAGTGGTTCTCAACCTTTTTAATGCCGCGACCCCCCAACCGGTCGTAAGTCGAGGACTAAACCGGTCATAAGTCGAGGACTAAACCAGTCATAAGTCGAGGACTAAACCGGTCGTAAGTCGAGGACTAAACCGGTCGTAAGTCAAGGACTACCCAACCGGTCGTAAGTCGAGGACTTTTCCTGCCCGGGAGCGCCACGCATGCGTGGTTCCGTCCCCTGCGCCGGCCGAGGCGTAGCTGGCAAGCAGCAGAGATGGAGCAGGCCGACCACCAGCTGGCCCAGCTCAAGAGAGGTAAGGCACCCACCGGAAAAGGAGAAAAAAAATGGCGGACAGCCTTGCTTGGTGACCCCCGTGAAATGGTCGATCGACCCCAAATGGGGTCGCGACCCATAGGTTGAGAACCGCTGACTTACAATGTAGCATGGTGATGGGGCGATTCAGAAGGAGATTTTCCAAGCTCCCAGGTACACTTGCTGACGGCATCAGGCCGGATCCATTTCCTCTCGTTTTCTGTTGAATTACAAGATTCCTTCTCCAAGGTTCCATTGGGTATGCAGTCAACCGAAACATGAGTGCAAGTCACTGTATCCNAATTGTGGCAATTATATTAACATTGATTGATACAGCAGTCCGTCTTTATTGCATCGCATTTTATCATCAGCTTGTAAATGCAAAAATGAACGTTTCGCCTACTCAAAACTCTACCCTCTCCTCATATGATTTCTTTCTTTTCTCTCCTCCTGTCCAGCAACAGCTTAGGGGATGTATAATATTCCTTTCCAAGGACTGCATTCTCTGCATCTCATGGAATAATGATCACAAAAGCTTATGCAATAATATATTAGGTTATCTTTAAGGTGCCATAAGACTCTTCACTTTTAGCTACAAAACTCTTAGGCTGCAACTAGAAAGTTCCTATAGTCGCTAACATAAGTTGCAAAGATCCATCTTCTAATTTCTTGGTCGATTTCTTTTGCAAAAGAAGCTTGTATTTACAGTATCTCATTTCCCTGACACGTCTAACCTTATTTTGGATTTGTTCAAAGACACTTGAGTCTCTCTCCTTTCATCTATTAAACATCTCCATGCATCTTATTTAATTTAAACTGCAACATGAAGTTTAAAACAATTTCCCCAATACCTAAAGTACTAAAATTAAGATTAGTATTCTAGATGCGGCTTCCCTTAAATAATCTAAGAATTGCTTCACATTAGAGGTGGACACACTTTAAAATTTATTTTGAAGAAGCGCTTTGGACCATGCATGAAGGCAGAACCTTCTGCTGGTCATGAAAGGAGCCCGATATTTTTCAAGCTGAGTGACTCAGAGAAAACAGATGCTGCTGCTTAAGGAATTCATTCAATAACACTAGGACAAGTTTTAAAAAAGCAACACCTTCTTTCAGGCTCACATGGAAACCTGAAAAAAGTGTCTGGGCACCTGTGTAAGGTTCAAAGTGCTTCTTCTGACTTATTTTCAAAGCACTGTTCTGCTCTGTCTTACATAGAAGCAAAATAGGACTTATTGTGTAGGAGCTCCCTCTGCTGGTTTCCGGTTAGTAACAGAATTAACATATCCTCTCTTCATTTGGCAACCACAAGTACCGGTGTAGACACTGCAAATTTGGTGGTAAATGCAGGCATTGGCTGGGAACTTAATTTTTTATTACTGTTTATTATTGTTGACTTGCGAACGGTCACTAACCAAGATAGTGACTAAGTGAGTAACAGCTGTAACTGGATTATTTTTCCAAAACATACTGAGCCTACACACACACACACCACCCCAAAGTCACATATTTCAAGATACGCATGGCTTCCCCAACCCATGTCCTCACACTGTTTTTAGTAATGTTTAAAGAAAATGCCTGATGTATTTTCTAAATTGGCCACTGCCTATGAGAAACTCAGGCTCCTGTTTCATACAACATACCAAGCTATAATAAGGGGTTTAGTATCTCGTGTAAACCAAATCCAAATTCTTGTTGAGCTATAAAGCTTCTTCAGTACTCTTTGGTATTCTGCCATCTCTTCAGTCTGGATCATGCAATAGGGGTATCATAGATACATCTTCTGTACATATGGTTGGCATGTACACTTGTTGCAACTATCTCATTAAGTAGGCTTCAACTGAACCTGCTGCCCACAAGTACTACTTTAAGAATAAATGAGGCAAGAATGGAAAGATCTCCTGGCCCCAAAAGCTGTAGCATGAATGGGGCATCTCCACCCACAGAACCAATCCAGTCTATTGGCCATGCCAATATGGGAATCTCAGGCAACAGCCTTCCTCTTTGCCCCAAAGCAAGATCGTAAACAAAGGCTGCCAGTTATAGAAAAATGTCACCTGTACCATGGGAGTACTCAGTCTGAGGTTCAAAGCACAGCTATACAGGTACTCAACTGAATATTGCCCCAAAAGGCTAGTTGAGGTTTAAGAAAGCCCTCTGTTCATGATAAACTCATAACATTTAGCAGAGAAAGGAAGATGATAAAACTTTGATTTGTGGATTGTGTATGTGTGTGTAGGGTTAGCAAGAAGCTGCTTTGATATAGATTTATGTTGACTTATACAGATGTGTGTGTACACACACACACATAGTACAGGTAATTTACAGTACAGGCTTTAGACAACTATTTTGCAGGTTTGGGCTATTGTGATTGCAGAACATATTCTACCTTGGAAAATCTATGGTTCTTAAATCTGTTTTAAACAATCTAGGAATTTCGACAATTGTCCAGATCTAAGATTTGTGCATTCTTTTTACATCTTTATTCATTCCACCTCTTAAAATAAGTTGTGTGTGGAAGTAACCTGGCCACTGGACGAGTCCCACAAATTATTTGCCAAAGTAAGTTGTCTGTTGGACTGAACGCTCTCGTGTTCGTATTAATCCATCTCTCCCAACGTAGCTTCCATTTCCCAGAAGCTCCCATTTCTAGGACAGAAGTGTTTGTAAAGCATAAAATGTACCTTCACACTGCTGAAGAATCTCCTCTGCTGTTGTGTCATAATGCGACAAGGGGTTGCTGGCATTGCGGTACTATGTAAAAAAAAAAGAGAGAGAGAAAGAGAGAGAGAGGAGAAAATGTAGGATCAACAAACAGGTTGACCAGCTCAGTAGCAATGCAGATATGATTCAGAAATAATGCAGATGCAAGATATACCACATAGACACACACAGACAACCCCCCCCCAGTGAATTTTAAATGGCTCGACTTGTTTTATTTCCTTTGGCTTTTTTTATATCAATGCTATTTTTATGTTTTGTTGTAGCTTTATTATTTATATTAACCTCCTGGTGGAAAAATTGAAAACCAGTGCATCAGAAAACAAGAAAATAAAGTAATGCTTTTAACATTAATTTACTAAATATCAAAAGAAAACCATTCTAAACTCAACTATCAAGAGCACAAACTTCCTTCCTTCCTTCCTCGCTCCCTCCCTTTTTTCTCTTCCCTCCTCTCCCCTTATATCTGCATTGTTGTATTATATTGGAAAAAAGATTACTTATTCTGCTGATTCTTATCTGCCAAGAGTGTCTCCTTTTTAATAGCTAAAATCCTACAAAGAAAGTCCATCTGAGAGAAAGAGGTTGCACAAAAGTTCACTTGAAACCAGTCGAACAAGTGAATAGCAACCAGTTTCACCCCTATTAATTTGTTACGATCTAAGCAATGATTGGCCTACGATGATCTGCAGGGAGAGACACAAAGAATCAATGGATAGTAGAAGATAGCATGTTTCCACCATCCAAGTTCAGACAATAAACTACCTGCTCCCTGTAAGATAGGTGCCTTTTCCTCTAATTCTATTTCTTAATATATGAGCATTTTTTTCTGCTTTATATTGGCAGTGCATGAATACATTTTAAAAAAAGCTATTCTCCATGGTGAAGCCATTTTTCATGTTCAATAATTTACCTGATCCAGAATATGGGAGTTGGGGATTTCATTTTTCAATCTCCATGCCACTCCAACATGTGATTCTGGAGAATCAAATCTGGCAGTTGTTGGAGTCCTCACAATTTCAGCCCCAAGGGCACGTAGCACATCCACCTATTGGAGAAAAACCATCAAAATTAGCCATAATGTCTATGCCTGTGCACAGGGAAAGCTTATGCAACTGGAATATTAAATGGTTACAGGCTTGGAGCCAATTCAAAACCAAATGTCAGATCGGATATTTTAGCTCCATTAACAAAACTCAAGCAAAACCTTATTAAATGTTAAGATGGCAAGCTGAGTCAAGCTTTCTCACACACAGCACTGCTGACTTAGGGTGCCTCAGTAAACTAATGCAGCCATGTGTTGATCACTCAGTGATAAACAGCTCTGACCTTTTCCATGCTCATTTTCTCTGGCATTACAATGATACAACGGTATCCTTTCACTGCAGCTGCCAAGGCCAGTCCAATTCCTGCAACCAAGAAAAATGTCACTAAAAAAAGCCATACATTTGTTTTATATTCTGAAACTCTATACTTAAATATAGGCAGCTAGCCTAACCCAGGCAATAAGCTTAAACCAAACAACTATTGATTGATCTAGCTCAGTACTGTGTATGCCAAGAATAAACCATCTAGTATCCTCCATATATTTCCCAGACTCCCTGTTAATCCTTCTGGCTGATACTAATGGGATATGTGGTACAAAACCTCTGGAAAGATATCACTCTACCTGTTCCCAGTTGTATGTTAGGGAGAAAGACTAATGAATAAAATCACCATCCTAACAAGGTATGATAATGCTGCCAAACATACGACCTGAGAGCCTCTATTCCAGAGCTGCTTTATGTCCTGCCATTATGAACCAGCTAGGTCCCATAATGCTAAAAATAGAAAGAGACAGCTGAGCTATAAGGCAGACTTTCCATACCCTTCCACCTATCCGTATGTTTTTTTTCTTGATCTACCTACATGGCTAAATGGGATGATAATCCTAAACTGTGTATGCACCACTTTAACATTCCCCCGTTCCTTCGCAAATGGATGGTTTGACTTGCTCAGTCAAATCATTAATCATCTAGCAGACTGGAAATGTATAGTGTTTAAAAACTGATAAGCAAAACAATTATTCCCCTCCTGAGTATTTGTAAAACTTGATACAACGGTGTTTAGTATTCAGTTCTGTTAGAACGGAGACTTGCATTATTCATTTTTAATACTTCAGTATTCCAGTCACTTCCTTACATTTTTAAAAATTAGTCTTATTTTTTGACGAGGCCAGGGGCAGGAGAATGACCCTATTCAGAAAAATGCATCCCATTCCACTCACTTCTTTATACCACAGATCAAATGGATGTATTTACCTGTATTTCCTGAAGTTGGTTCAATAATGGTATCTCCTGGCTTCAGAATCCCATCTCTTTCAGCATCTTCCACCATTCGTAAACTGATTCGGTCTTTCACACTTCCTCCAGCATTGAAAAACTCGCATTTGGCCACTGAATACCACAATTAAAGTAGGATTTGTTTCCGAAGAACCAAGAAAAAGAAGCCCATCAACCTTCTGCAAGGGATTTGGCAAATGCCATTTCATCTATCCATATTCTAAGAAAAGACATACCCGAACATCTGCACAGATATCTAATGTACATAGATATGCATGCATATCCTATGCATATCCTAACTGAATACTGGACTAAACAATAGCCTCTGATGAATCAATTCTGAAGTTGGATTTGGATTAGCCCAATATCCTGTACCTTCCATAAGCAACTACATAGTCTGACAATCCTCTTCTATAAGCTCAGACCCCAAGCCAGACATATACATAACTATTTTCATTCTGAAAAACTGAGAACAGGATAACAAAGTTGGAAGGGACCTTGGAGGTCTTCTAGTCCAACCCCCTGCTCAGGCAGGAAGCCCTATACCATTTCAGACAAATGGCTGTCCAATCTCTTCTTAAAAACTTCCAGTGTTGGAGAATTCACAACTTTTGGAGGCAGGTTGTTTTACTGATTAATTGTTCTAATAGTCAGGAAATTTCTCTTTAGTTCTAGGTTGCTTCTCTCCTTGATTAGTTTCCATCCGTTGCTTCTTGTCCTGCCTTCAGGTGCTTTGGAAAATAGCTTGACTCCCTCTTCCTTGGGGCAACCAACGAGATATTGGAACAATGCTATCATGTCATCCCTAGTCCTTCTTTTCATTAAACTAGACATGCCCAATTTCAGCAACCGTTCTTTATGTTTTAGCTTCTAGTCCCCTAATCATCTTTGCTGTTTTTCTCTGTACTCTTTCTAGAGTCTCAACATCTTTTTTACATTGTGGTGACCAAAACTGGATGCAGTATTCCAAATGTGGTATTACCAAGGCATTATTTCTCTTTCTTCTTTCCCAGGTTTTCCTTCTATCCAACACGCACCTCATGCAATGTCTTAAATTGTTCTTATATGATTTAGGGTTTTAAGCCTCACTAGCAATATGCAGAGTGGAGAATCAGGTGACTAGGTCAGTTTCCATCTGCTGCACTTAAAGCATGATAATATCATAAATAGCCTCCTAGTTCAGAAATAACAGAAAATCACAAAGTCTACTAAATTCCTGACTGATTTGGTCCTTTTAAATTCAGGGCTCCCTTACTGATAATACTGATGTTAAGAATGTTTATGTTTACAATTCCAAGTAATCATCACTATAAAAATACTCACAGAGTTCACATTTGAGGCCACAGAGCTTTCCAATCTTGTTGATATGCACCATGGGAGTGTCTCCAATTTTTTTGAGGATATCTGACATAATTTTTGGGGTCTTTGTTCTACAGCAGAAAGAGATATACAATATTATTGGAGAACAATCCTAAGTTCATTATCCCCAACTAACATCAGAATGGATCAAACTGAATAGCGGACTTACAATAAAAGCCACCTTCCAAAAAGCCACCTGCCTCCACCCGTCTATTGACTGAACGACCACTTACAACAGTGGTTCTCAACCTTTTTAATGCCGTGACCCCCCAACTGGTCGTAAGTCGAGGACTAAACCGGTTGTAAGTCGAGGACTAAACCGGTCGTAAGTCGAGGACTAAACCGGTCGTAAGTCGAGGACTACCCAACCGGTCGTAAGTCAAGGACTTTTCCTGCCCGGGAGCGCCGCGCATGCGTGGTTCCGCCCCCTGCGCTGGCCGAGGCGTAGCTGGCAAGCGGCAGAGACGGAGCAGGCCGACCACCAGCTGGCCCATCTCAAGGGAGGGAAGGCACCCGCTGGAAAAGGGGAAAAAAATGGTGGACAGCCTTGCTTGGCGACCCCCGTGAAATGGTCGATCGACCCCAAATGGGGTCGCGACCCACAGGTTGAGAACCGCTGACTTACAATGTAGCATGGTGATGGGGCGATTCAGAAGGAGATTTTCCAAGCTCCCAGGTACACTTGCTGACGGCATCAGGCCGGATCCATTTCCTCTCGTTTTCTGTTGAATTACAAGATTCCTTCTCCAAGGTTCCATTGGGTATGCAGTCAACCGAAACATGAGTGCAAGTCACTGTATCC
>NW_015388302.1:15027-17423 GCF_001527695.2 Protobothrops mucrosquamatus
CCATGTAGGTTTCAAAATAAAAACAAGGATATAGATATAGGGTTATTGTGATAACATCTGGGAGGGAAAGACATAAAATTGTTGGTGTTTGAAATATGAGAAAAAGTTAACAGATAAGATTTACAGGCATTTATATGCACACAAACTAGATTTAAACAGATCTATTTCTCACTCAGTACATTTCACTTCATGAGAACAAGTGGAAAGAGCTGAAATCTCAGAACTGTGATACATCATGGGTGCACTTTTTAAAATAGTAATTTTATTAAAAATTACAATAAAAATATAAAAATTAATAAACTAAAAATAGAATGTGGAAAGAAGAAAAACAGACAAGGAAAAAATAAAAATATAAAGAGTGTGTGTTTGTGTGTGCATAAATGACTTTCTCCTTCATCAAAGTATAAACAATTTTAGTAACTTCTCTTACAATGCAACTAATGATCTTTTTTCCCATATCCCAACTATTATCTACAAGTAGTCCTCAACTTACGACCACAGTTGGGACCAGGATTTACATTGTTAAGCAGTGAATTACATTATTTTTTGCCACAGTGGTTAAGCAAGTCACTGTGTTTGTTAAGTGAGCTAGGCAGTCATTAAGTGAATTTGGCTTCACACATTGACTTTGCTTGACGGAAGACAGCTGGGAAAGTCACAAATGGTGACTTTGGGAGGCTACAACCATCCAAAATACATGCCAGTTGCAAAGCTCCTGACTTTTGATCATGTGATTGTGGAGATGTTGTGATGGTGATAAGGGCGAGCAGAGTTTGTAAGTCACTTTTTTCAGTGCTGTTGTAACTTTGATCACTAAACAAAAGATTGCAAGTCAAGGACTACCTGTGTAAAGAAATCCTCAAAGCCTCATTGTTCAGCCCTAATCATCAAAAGTCTTTCAAGGGTTACCAGAGATAACAACATATCTACTTTTAACCTTAAAAAAAATAAACCAACTTTACATTCCTTCCTTTTACTTTTAAACAATCTTGATTTTTAGTCTCTTCAAATAATGTCCTGTTGATTTCTATTTTTCTTAATCTCTTCCCATACAACTCCTAAAGGCTTTGACAAGTCTCATTTGTAAATCCAATATAGGAAAGTTATCCAGGTCATTCTGTTGGTTTGTTATTTGTACATCACTTTTAAAACATCAGCCAGTTTCCTTTGTATGTCCAGTGTAGCATCTTTTCCCATTCTTGTAGCCTATCACTTTTAAATCCCCTTTCAGATCAGTTTCAGTCTTATCCAGTAAAACTTCAATGGGTTGGACAAATAATTAAACAGCAAAAGTTTATAGTACAAACTATAATATCAGAAATGAGATTAATTTAAAAATTACTTTGCTGTAAAAACAGAGCGTTTATTACAAGTTTCAGAAAGATAAAAGTGACATTATTTTGATTCAAAAAGACAAGGTAGTGCCAAGCCTGATTCTGGATAATTCCAGCATAGGGAAGTCTGTTGCAGAGCAATGTTTTGATCAACAGCTAAACTGTAAAAAGATCTATGAAGGATACTGTAGATCACTGAAGGCTATGCTACTACAGTGTTTCCCCAAAAATAAGACCCAGTCTTATATATATATATTGCCTCCAAAAGAGGCATTAGGTCTTATTTTGGGGGAGGATGTCTTATTTTTTCCACTGTCTCGCCTCACAGTGGCGGCACCAACAGCCCCATCCGTCAGGAGTCCACCTGGCCGCCACCAGCCCACTTCTGTGGCCGCTCAATGCCACTCACACATATCACCCCCAGCCTCTGTTTCACCACCAAAGGCCTTCAGGAAAAGTCAAGAACGGAGCCCCAGGTTGATGCATGCGTTGCCCCCAGCTTCCGTTTCACTGGCAGAGGCCTTCAGGAAAGAACCGAGCCTCAGGTTGACGTGCGGGGCTCCATTCTTGGCTGCAGAGGCCTTTTCTGAAGGCCTCTGCCAGCAAAACAGAGGCTGGGGGCGACGCATGCGAGTGACGGCAATCAGCCACAGAAGAAGTGGGCTCCACCGGCCAAACGGGCTCCTGCTGGACAGGGCTGTTGGTGCCACCACGGCGAGGCGAGGCAGTTGTCAGGGTGTGGGAGGCTTGGCTGCAGGGGCCCTGAGGTAAGCAGGTGCGGGGCATGTGGGGCAACTCCATCCCCTCCCACACCTGCCTCGCCTCATGGCGGCAGCACCACAAACAACCAGACAGAATGGACGGGCGGCTAGCCACGCAGGCTCTTAACGGGCTTATTTGGGGGATAGGGCTTATATTAGGCGCACGTGTAAAAATCAACGCAGGGCTCATTTTCGGGATAGGTCTTATTTTTGGGGAAACATGATAGCACCCTTCTTCCCTCTCTTCACCTTATATCTGCTGGAGGCCCTCTAGGCCAGTGTTTCTCAACCTTAACAATTT
>NW_015388302.1:17617-24490 GCF_001527695.2 Protobothrops mucrosquamatus
GGCGGCTAGCCACGCAGGCTCTTAACGGGCTTATTTGGGGGATAGGGCTTATATTAGGCGCACGTGTAAAAATCAACGCAGGGCTCATTTTCGGGATAGGTCTTATTTTTGGGGAAACATGATAGCACCCTTCTTCCCTCTCTTCACCTTATATCTGCTGGAGGCCCTCTAGGCCAGTGTTTCTCAACCTTAACAATTTTAAGGCATGTGGACTTCAACTCCCAGAATTCCACAGCCAGCATTGGTGGCTGTGGAATTCTGGGAGTTGAAGTCCACATGCCTTAAAATTGTCAAGGTTGAGAAACACTGCTCTAGGCTATTATCAAATTGAAGGGGAACAGCTTAACTTTGGCCACTGGGCATCCCAAGAAAGAGATCTAAGAAGAAACGCACACGCACACACACATACAGTTTCACACAGAAATGCATCTGCGGGTCAAATACATACTATATATTTATGCTTTTTTTAAAAAAAAACACCGCACAATTTATTTGGCCACCTTTTTGGGGAGTAGTGGTGCAGAAAAACCAACTAAGGGAATGCAATCCAGCATTCTCCCAGCTGCTTATTTGCGAAGAAAACAATCTGTTTCTAACCCTGCTTTGTTGGCTCCCCATGGAAAAATTTAGCCCCCAAAGCCTTTTCATCTGATCCAATCTCTTTCAAGCCTGCAGCTCCCACCCCAGCAGGATGCTTGCCAGTGTCTGTTGGCTATAATCCCAGGAGGCTGGTAAATAATCTCTACTTCTTCCTACCACCTCACAAAATATCAGTCCTAATTTTATAACATATCCAATGGAAATTGGGGGCAGGGTGAGAAAGAGGAATCTGGACTTTTGAAAGTCATCAATTTATTTCCTCTAACTGCTATTGCAAGAGGCTTTCCTGTATTTGTGGCATTATCTATTTCTCAGGCTGAGCCTAAACATTGCTGCAGACTTTTTAGGACTTTCATGAGCACTGTAAGCACTTGTTACTTAGTTACTCAGTTACTTCTGCTTGGTAATTCCACCTTACTTTTATACATCTAGGTAAATGTAAGTACTAAAACAGTAGCTAATGTATACCAATGTATTATAACAAAAAATATGCTATGTAGAATTATAAAGCCTTTGATCACCCAGACATGCCTATAGGAACTGTAGTCCAATACATCTGAAGAGGGTCAGGCTGGGAAGGGTGACCTACAGCACCATGATGTATGTCACGGGTGTCAAATTGCCAGCCCACGGGCCGTACACATCACGCAGAAGCTGCGCCCACCCCATTGCTGGCAATGGCAAGAGTCCCGATACATTGCGCGACATCATATGACATCGTGAGTTTGACATGTCTGATCTATGTGGATTTTCCTCTGAAATGTGGATTTTCCTCTGAGTGACTATCAGTCTTGCATCAGAATTCTTGCCAACCACAATCCAAGGCACTACAATCCTTTTGGGGGGAGGGGTGGTTGGGTAACAAAATGACCTAGTCATACTTTCATTGCTTGAACTAAGAATCTGGCTGCTGTATTGGATACTAACTGGTATAAGAGGATTATACCAAATCCTCTTTGATTAACATAGCTGTTAAAATATCAAGAGTACAGGTGCTGAAACTAACCAGTTCAGCTTGTAAAGCAGCAGTGTTGCAGGGTCATCCCAAAGTGGGCTTATAACCACTTGTACCATTATAGTATATTCTGAACCAAATGCAGTTTTCAGGTGGTTTTGAAGGACAGCCCACGTACACCATACAGCAGGTGAACAGGACACAAGTATCTATGAACAGGGCCACCCAGTTTAGGAACTAGCAGGACTGATGCATAATATGGATTTGTGCAAAAGTTCTCCTGGTCATGGCTACCACTGGCTCTTCCTGTAAGACCTGAGAGTTCAAGACCACCACCAAATTACACACCAAATCTGTCTAGGGGAATATAGTCCCATCCAGTATCAACCCAAACCCCCATAACCATTTGATCTGGCTCAGATTGAACCAAAGCCTCTTTTTCCCTATACAGACCACACTGCATCCAGACGCTGAAAGATAATCTTTATAGCATCATCCTTTAGCCTAGAGATTTATAACTGGATATTATTAAGGTGCACTGGTTAATAGCTTGATTCCAGCTGCAATTGCAGAGAACTGGTAGTTACTGTTCCTAGTCAAGTGGTCCTTGTTTAATGACCACTCATTTAGCGACTATTCAAACTTACAATGGCATTGAACAAGTGGAATTTACAACTTTTTCTGAAAGTTCTGGCCATTACAGTGCCCCTGCAAGCATGTAATTGTGATCCGCGTGCTCAGCATCCAGCCTAGATTTCTGATCTTTGTAACATCCCACAGCCATGTGATCATAATTTGTGACCTCCACTCCTGGCTTCCCACAAGCAACATCTCTCAGGAAGATGGCAGGAAGTTGGAAGTTGTGGTCACATGAGGTCCTTACTTAATGACCTGTGGCGATTCACTTAATGATGGTAACCAGGGACTACTAGAACTATTACCACTAAGCATGCTTTACAATTGCATTAGCAGCGGAGATTCTAGTCCCAATTGCCATTGTTAAGGAAGGCTTACTTATAAGGCTCTTTGTGGCATGGGACCTGTTTCCAATTCTGCCTGACAAAATCTGATGTGGACATGCTCCAAGTCCAGTTTCTCAACAGAACAGCATCCCCATTGGGATTCAGATGGCCCTAGCCTTCCTGCCTTTTGGAAGGCATTAAAGACCTGGTACTTTTCTTTAGGCATTGGATCAAGAGACCACCATGATCTGTTGGATGAAGAGTTTTTTTCTCTACCACTTTGTAGATACCTATATGTCTATGTTTCAGGTTATTATTTTATTTCTTATCAAGTCAATTGACTGTGATTTTTAAATTATGCTGCCCTCAGGCAAATGACCTCTCCCAGCAATTTTGTGTACGTGTTAATGAGCAACAGCAGAAAGAGGATACAATCCTGAGGGACTGCATGTAGTACAGACCTTGGGCTAGATTTCACTCCCCGCAACACTGACTAGAACAGCTCTGGGGAAGGAGAATGACTGTAACACTGTAGTTCCCAATCATAAACTCCTAAGCCAATCTAGAAGGAAACCATGATCAAAAACAGCTGAGAGAAACAAGGAGTGCTAGGATGGATGTGGTACCTCCATTCCCAGTTTTAATTGAGAATCTACGAGAGAAGCAAGCCATAATTTGTCTTACAAGGAAAATTTCAACGGAATGCTTAGAAAAACATTCTTATGGAAAAATCCTCAGGATGAGAGAGGGCAGAAAGAGGAAGTAATTAGACACAGAGTTCTTGAGTTGCTTTGTTAAATATATTCAAGCAGGGGTTAGACAAACATTTGTCAATGGTGCCTATATTTGTATTCTACACTAAGTAAAGGCAGGGCTTGATGACTTAAATGAGCTTTTTCAATTCTATGATATTAACAAACTTCTGAACAAGCTTTTGTTGCTCCACTTCGAATACTAGCTAGAAACACAGATACTATAAGTTATAAAGCACCTTAATTCACTAAATACTGCATGTGGATTAAGCCAAAAGAAATCTAGTTATTCCTTTTTGTTTATCTGTGTTTACCAGTCTAACATTATCACAGGTGCCATTTCCAGATATTTTGTAATACCGTATAGACGAAATAATTTATACTGTATTTACATAAAGATAACTCTGGGTTGAAAATGATCTCATCCCAAATACATTTTTTTAATTTTGACAAAGGTTTCACAATACTCAGCTTTTATAACTTGTCAACATTGGTTCCCAATTTCAGCTGAAACAAATCTTGAAGATTTTCTCCTTTGCATAATTATGTGCATATGACACATATGTGTGCATATAAGCAAGTATATGCACAAATACACACACACATATATATATATATATATCTTACCAGAAGCCACATGCCAAAAGAGGATTAGATATGGGCAAAAAAAAGTAGTTAAATAAAATTATAAAACTGACTAAAGTTGCTAGTAAAATAAAATAGCTCACACAGAAGTAATTGATCACTGTATGAAAAAACTGGAGGAGAAAGGCAGGGAGGGATGGAGGGAGAAAAGAAAGGATTGAGCTAGAATAAGAGGAAGGAGAGTTGTACATTAGGAAAGCAAGAAAAGAAAAATAAAACAGGATGGACATGATGCAAGAAGGCTAAACAGGGAAACAGTTTAAAAAGTTCTGCTTTTCTATTACAGAGAAGGTGAATATCCAGAGTCAGACTTTTCTGAAGGCCGGAAGGTTGAAATCATTTGCACCTCTCACATATTACTTCAGTCCACAGTTAATTATTTAGAGGGTGAATTGCCTTTCTATTTCAGGTTAATAAATGTACCCAGTAATTCTGATTTTAGTTCAGCGTACAATAGATAATGTTATGTTCAAAACTTACATAACAATCATAAAATTGGAGGGGGCCATTTTTGTACAAATGTTATGTACAATGTTTTCCCATATTGTTTGGTGACTGGTCAATTTAGTTATGGATGTAAGGGCATTGGTTTATATTTTGGCTGTGGTATGATCAGAATAAGCTTATCTGTTGCAATTAAAAAAGATATTTAGTTATAAGATTAAAAAAATGTACGAAGAATTTAGGCAGGTTATGGACCAAATGAAGCTGCCAACTTATGATTGGAAACAGGTTTAAATAATTTATTGCTACAAAGACCTCAAAAGTTCTTATGAAGATTCAGAATTAGTCAGAATCGGAGCTGAAGCAACTGGCATTAAGTGATTAACATGGAGGGATCCACTGCAGCATGGACAGTGAGTTCTGAGTACTGATCTACCAACTAGAAGGCCTGTCACAGACAGAACTGATTCCTGAATCAGTGATCAGAAGTGGGGACAGGAGACGTTTGGACTGGTTGAATATGTGGGGACTTATAATTTTTTTTTCTTCTTTCCAGCAGATTCAAAACGAGGAAAGCAAAGCTGGGAACTATGTGGCACTAGCATTACATGTTTCACTGCACCAGACCAAGGGAAGGCGAGGAAATCAAGATGATAAACAGGAGCAGCTCAGGCATACATCTTTCTGATTCACTGGGTTATAAGGAGGAGGGGAGGTAAAGGATAATTAGATTTAGAAGATTCTGTTATGTAGCCTATGTTAATAAAGCACAGTTCTAGTCCTTCTGTGGAATTGATTTTCTGATCTGCACTATCTAGTGCGGCTGACACCAATTATCAGCCATTCTCTCTTCCTAATGGAAACCTTATCCTATATCAAGATCATAAGGATGTGGGGTGGTGAGCTAGTACAGGGCTTTTCAACCAGTGGTACAGGTACCACCTGTGGTACATTGGCACCTGGCAGGTGGTACGCGACCATCCTAGAAAAGTGGTAGCAGGGGAGGGGAATGAGCTGAACCGGTGGCAGCATTGCACAAGCCTGAGCGAGAGATGGCTAGAGCTGCAGAGCTGTCAGGGCTCAGCGGAAGCCCCAGGATCAGTGCCACTTTCCAGCTGATCGGCATTTCTTTGGGGCTGTCAGGGCTCAGTGGAAGCGCCAGGATCAGCGCCAGATTACTGCTGGAGCTCAGCATTGATCCTGGTGCTTCTGCTGAGCCCAGAAGAAGTGCTGATCAGCTGGAATGTTGCAGCATCTCCAGGGTCTTGTGATTTACATTCAGATGCTTGGCAACTGATTCATATTTATGACGGTCAGTGTCCCAGGGTCATGTGAAGTGACCAAAACCTGCTGCAACCACCCAGCAGACAGGGGGAATAAAAAACAAACACCCCCACACCCCACCGCCAATCCTCAACAGAAATGCTCACAACAATAAAAACCTCAGACAGGAGGAAGAGCGCCACCGGGTGGGCAGGCAGGTGTCTTGCTCAGCTGTGGCTTGTGGGGTACTTTTTTCAGTGCCATTGTAACTTCAAACAGTCACTAAGTGAACTGTTGTAAGTCGAGGACTACCTGTACTTTAACACTTTTTTCCTTTTTGGGGGGGGGTCATCAAGTTTTTGACCCCTTGCTAGGCGCCTGGTGGTACTCGGGTGTTGCCATATCCTAAAAGTGGTACAATGGGTGAAAAGGTTGAAAAGCCCTGAGCTAGTAGATAGCCACACAGAATAAGAAGTAGAAGAACAGACTCTCCCAATCTGAGATGAGAGAGGCTGCTCAAAGGCTTTCAGGATACTGATTGCATAGAAAACAAGGGGTAGTAAACTACACAAAGTGTCAATTTGAACTATGTCACCAGATCACTGGTCTCCATATTTTTCTGTAGTTATAATTTCTGAATAAGTTAACTATAGTTGGCTGTTGGCTTATGATGTAGGATTGGGAGTGATGGTAGTAGGGCAAAATAGTACTGGATTGTTGTACACCAGCCAGAGTTACTTTCCATGAAATAGGGAGCCATATAAATTTGATTAACAAATAAATAAAGAGTAGATCTCAGTGACTTGAGATTGAGTAAAATACATTGGAGGAAGAGAGGTAGGCCATTCTAGGGGAAGGGAATTGTCAATCTGCCCCAGCTTCTCCAGTCTTAGGTCTTGGTGGCCCAATTGTTTATGGTCTCAGATTGAGAATGATAAACGCCAGATCAGTCTGTAATAAAACATACAAATCTATAATCTGGAAGAGGAGCAGACAGATTTGCTTGTTATTATGCTCAATACTAAAAATAGGCTGGGTAAGGGCATTAATGTTCCTTTTCAAAAATTTGCTTGGAAGGGTTTTAAGTTCTTCTTCAATTGTAATGCCAGAGCCAGACAGGAAGGGTTAGGGCAGGGGTAGGCAACCTTGGCTGTTTTATGACTCGTGGACTTCAACTCCCAGAATTCCTGAGCCAGCCATGCTGGCTCAGGAATTCTGGGAGTTAATGTCCACGAGTCATAAAAGAGCCAAG
>NW_015388302.1:25991-41587 GCF_001527695.2 Protobothrops mucrosquamatus
CGAGGTCCAGAAGCCGGGCGCAGATGATGGATGGCGTATAAAAGAGACTCTCTCATGGACTGGCACGTAACCCTGACGAAGTCGGAAGGAGTCCGACGAAAGCTTGGTGTAGTTTTGTTTTATGTTTTATGTTATTAAACTTTGTATAGTTTGATATACTCCTGGTGTTCACAGTTTGTTTTTGGAAAGATATATATATCTAAAAAAGATTATTAAACCATGGAACACCATTAAATCAGTGCTTATGAAACTTGACAACATTAAGATGAGGAGACTTCCAGAATTTCCCAATCAGCATGCTTCAATATAGGAGAAGTTCATGCAATTTAAAGTTGCTAAGTTTGAAAAACACTGTACTAGATGTTATTAAGAATTAGGCTGAATGAAAAAAAGAATTGTATGGTTCTCCTGAAGACCTCCAGAAGAAGATCTATCCATTTTCATATGTAAATAGCTATTCCTCAACACAAGTGACAACCAAGAAGGTTTGGTTCCAAGTCTCCACCAGAGTGGCTGATGGCATCTGAAGACATACAGATTTAACGAGTGCTGAGAGAGGTATAAATAAAAATTACTTATGTTTGTCCAGAAAACTACAGGTAGTCAATCCAATTGTTTAAGGACAGATACAATTCAGTTTCTCCTAGTTGACCTTTTTAACTGCACTCATAGATAGCCCTATACAAACTGCACTACAGTCATGCAGTCTGGATGGTACCAGTTGAAGCATCAGCTTTCTGAGGTCACTTTGTTTAAAGAAAAAACAACACATTCAAAGATAGCTGCTGAAACACTCTAGTCCATTTCTCAGTGTGAGACACAGGTTGAGAGAAGTGTGTGTGTGTGTGTGTGGGGGGGAGAATTTAAAGTCAAACAACAAGTGTACCTATATACTTCAAGTAACTTATCAGTCATAATCAGGACATATTAAGATATACTTAATATTATGTAAATACATATTAAGACACACCTATTAATACTTAGCAAGGCATACATTTCCAAATAAATACCAATATTCACCAAGTATTCAATCACTAGACAAAAGAAACATTGTCAAAGTTCCCAGCAACACTTCAATTCTCCTCAGATTCAACATAAATTTGGCACTTTCCCCAGAAAAATCAAGAATAATATCTGAGAAAATATATACTCAAGGAAAACCAAAATGTTGCCGCTATTTATGCAGATAGTCTAAGACTCTTGGTGCTGGTATTAGGAGTAGGAGCAAACAAACTAGGGAGAATTGCAGAAAGGATAAGTGACACAGAACAAACTGCAGAATGTGCAGAGATGAGAGACATAAAGATACATAATTCTTCTCTGTGTCTTTAATGCTACAAGGTCATCTTTGCAAATGCAAATGAATTGTCCTACATTTCAATGCATGCTCATGGAAACATGAAATTCATTAGTATTTCAATGTAAAGGGGTTTCTTCTTCACAGCTCCCAAAATGTATTCATTACTCCCAGAGCAGTGTCACCAATCATCTTGGTTTCTCAGACTTAAACTTCAGACACAAATTCTTTTCAAAATAAAGAATTCATTTCATTTTCCACTTCCCACATTCACTGACAGAGATATCGAGACCGCAGTACTGTAACTGGCATGTTTTTATGTATTTGCATTTTTAAATTTCTTACTGCCATGAATGCTGCTCATCTACACATTTGAGTAATAGTTCAATAAATTTCTAGAGTAGAATTAGCACTTTTAGGGTCAAGAATGGCATGTTTATATGACATGTTTTGCAACAGACATACTGATCTAAGGAATACAGTCAAGCATCACAAGTGGTGAGGTATTAACAAATTCAACTAGTGCTCCACACCATATAGAATCTGTGAAATATACTGGACTGAGAGAAAGTGAATAATCTAACATCACTCATTAAACTCCAATGGTTGTGACGGAGTCACAGCATGAGATTCTCTGTTTCTAAACCACCACTCCAGCTAGGCATATTTGGGGGACAGGCAGTTTTTATGAGTAGATCAGAGAGAACAGGTAGATGCACTGGGGTATATACAATACAGGCCACCTCATAAGTATTTGATGGTTATGTTTGGAGAATGGAAGTCAATAGGTTTCCTCCAAAAAGGCTAGCAAGAGGCCAGAATGTTACTTTTATAACATATTGGGAGTGTAAAAAGAACTCTGGTGTCTATGGTATACTTTCTTTCATCCTAAAATTAAAAGTACTATAATTCAACCCAAAGTTGCTTTAGCTATAAAAAAGTTTAAAAGAGATAGCCAGTTGGGTACAGTGGTTAAGCTGCTGGGCAAGAAACTAAAGATATAAGTTATAGTCTTCCCTTAGATATGAAAGCCGACAGGGAGACTTTGGACCAATTCTCAGTTTTTCTCAGCCCAATCCACTTATAGGTTAGTGTTTATGGGAAAAATAGGAGACAGAAGTATTTGGTATGCATGCTGCCTTAAGTTAATAAAAAGGTAGGATAAAACAAATACATGCAGACAGGGTCATACATTTTATATGAACAGATCATGCAGCAGTTATCCATCATGTTGCTGTCTACCAAAGAGCAGAAAATGGATTTCATAGACTTGTGTGATTTTATCTAACTAATAAAACTAAATAAGCTGTAAAGAACGCTATGTATAATACTATGCTCATTAAAGATTCCCAATTACTAAAAAGAAACCAATTGTGTACAACCATATATTTGTAACATTTTGTATACAAATAGATGGACTATGTATAATTGTTATCTTTATAACTTGAAAGAGTTGTATATTAGCCTCTACACTTTAATGCTCCTTGGCAGAAAGTAGTTTGCAGAAAACAAAACCACACCATTGGCATATTAACTGAGAAAGACTGACATTTAGCCTGAAGGGTGGGTATGGTATGCAATCCCTTGCAACACACTATTCAACCAAATTGGTGGATGCTATTAAATCCCTTCATATTAAAACATTTTGTAAATTATGCTCCAAAACTTTCTTAATCATTTTAAAACATGTCCCTGCAATCCCATGCAACATCTCTATTACCTGTTCCACTCATGTTGGGATTTGTTTGCTCTTTTAGTTCAAAAGGAATCTAAGGAGAAATCCGTTTTTATTTTGCTTCATAGTAATTTAAAAATTTAAGAAACATACTCAGCTCATGGTAACTTATTGTCTTATACATATATGTTCTGGCTCCACTTGACAAAAGATTCCATATTTCGTTCCAGTATTGCTTGCAAATTAAAAATCCTGAATATGCCCCAAATTTTACAAGTACAATATATCCAAATTATTACTCTACATAACTCAGTACCACCATAATTAAATTCTGCATCTGCTTGATAAATTCACATGATAAAAAATATATTTTCTTTAAATATATGGGGAGAGACAAGATAATGCTCAGTGGCCTGTTCCACAGGGAGGCCCTGCAACAAAGAAGGCATGTTTCTTAGTTCCCACAAGATGACCCTGCCTAATAAAGAGGCCTGGAGTGTGCTAAATATTGTTTCTAGTAGGATGAGCTGAGACCATGGAGACAGCTGATTCTCAACTTAATCTCACATGTTTTAAATCTGAACTAAAGTCTCATCAATTGTTAAACACTACGTATGTACCCCGAGCTGCATATAGTTAACTAAGAATTAACTCCAGGAATTCAGAATTTAGTGTTAAGTATTGCATCAAGGTAAGATACCTGGTTTCACAGCTAGAGGTCACTCAAACACGCCTGGGAAACGCACAAACAGGCCATTTGAGATACGCATCATTTCACGGCTCTAGCCCTCAATTTACATGCCTCTTTTACTTCAAAAAGAGAAGCAGAAATATAGAAGCCATCAAGAAAAGTAGTACTCCATCTTCCAACATGCTATCCTTCACTGCTCATTAAGAGTTTATATTTGGGAAACATAACACTATAAACGAGAATTAACTGAATGCTACTATACTTTCCTCGAGATTCTCTTTCTAGCTCACCTGTCCTACGACAGGATGATGCAACCACAAGGTGAAGGAGAAGAAATAAGAGGTCTCTCACCATGAACAAAGAACCCTCCTCCACTTCCCAGCTCTGTAAATTTAGAGCTGCAGTTGCCCCATCCCACTATTTCTCTCCTCCCTCCCCTTATTAGATGAAATAAGCTCCTGAGCTGGTACTTTACTACGCGGTAGGGAAACTGGCCTTCTAGCTGTTGATGTACTCCCCATTTCTACTAGCCTTAGGCGGCACCGGCAAGAATAGGAATTACTAACCGGACTACGATAGGGATTGTACTTTATTAGTGCCCTGAACACAGGAGCCGCATCCTAAAGTCAATTATTACATAAATAAGCGTGTTTTTTTTCTAATAATACTGCACCACTAATACTTACTTGCTTTATTAAAGTGAGAAAAGGGATAGCAGATTCCACTCGGTTGATGGAAAACGCTCTCCGGCCAGAAGATACTCGCCGGCAGACGACCAACCGCGAGCCCAGCGTGTGCGAAGAGCTTTCCCAACCCACCTTATCTTTTAGGGAAAGAGTAAGCAGTGATTGGCTGGAAGGAGGGCGTGAGGGAAAGGCGGAGAACCAATGAGAAGGTGCTGCCTCGGCGCAGCAATGTGCGCACATTGCTTGTTCGTCTTGCCTAGCGTGCATGTATAAACTCATGAAAGTGGTAGAGTGGCAGTGATGTTTATGTTTATTTATTTAGATTTAGATTTAGATCGGCGGCGATTGGATTTTTGTTGGTGGGGGGGGGAATTGTATAGCTTTCTCGTCAGGCTGTTAAAACGAGACAACGTTGAGACAGCGTGGAACTCAGAACTTTGTAGTTACTCTGAATTTACAGCATATTTCCACACCTTTTCCAAGCCAAGCAGCAGGCACACTAATGTTTAAATACCTATATATGCCCTTTCCCCTGTCAATTATGAATGCTGGTCCTTCCCGTATGAAAAGCTAATTTTTCTCGGATGCCCTGCTCAGAAGTCCCCAGTTGAGCTTGAATGTTAGAATTCATAACGTCTTCCCTCGTGTATATATTCTTTCCTTTATTAATGCATCAAATATTCACCAGGGGCTGAGGAGATACTTACAGTAGCATCTGATATTTGATTTAAAGGATACGGTCGATGCACTTCTTGTTTAGATTGTTTTTGTGTACTGCTATTGCTAAGCATTTCAAGAATCTTGAGAGACAACTTAAAAATGTTTAAATACTATTTTAAATATTTGGAGAATTATTTGGAAGGCATTTTAAACATTACATATTAGGTTAAATGCTATATACAAGCATAAAAATATTAGGAGAGCTCACCTGTGCTGGATCAAAGGGCCCATCTAATTAAGTGCTTTGGGGGCCTCCAGTTTGGATGTTAAAGCAACTAATGTTCAAGGCATATAATCTTATGTACCTAATATGAACTTATAATGACTAGTAGCCATTGTTTTAAGAACCTTGTCTACATTTCCTTTTAAAGTCATCCAAGCTGTCTTTACCATATCTTGAAGTACCAAATTCCATCATTTAGTTTTTCACCTGCTTGCCAAAAAAAAAAAAAAAAAATCGCCGATATAGCAATCAACAAAAGTATATTTTATTAACTTTCTAGTGAGATAGTAGCCTCAGAGGTCTGCTAAGCGAAAGAGGCTTTTGTTTCTTAAACATCAGAGCTTCAAGTTCGCTGTTAACATTTTTCAGACGTGTTCCTCTTTACTTTTTTTTTTTAAATCTCCACCAGCAGTGAGGAATGCAAATTATAGGAGTTTTTGGTTGTCTTCTTCCAATCAGAAGACGCCCCTAAGGGTTTATTTTAAGGCATCGGCTCGGCTTCTCCGAAAAGGTCGAGCTACTTACGCCTCCGGCTCCTTTTTCGGGGGAGGAGGAAGCGGAGTTTTTGCGCAAGAGCGAAGAATGACCTCCGTCTACAGTTACGTTTACACAGGGAACCACCCTTCCCGTCCGGCGATTCGCCAGTCATTCTGTGCTGATTCATGACAGGTTCTTTTAATTTCTTCACCCGCTTCTTCCTTTGCTGATTCATCCTTCGACGCAGTTCAAGCAACCGTTAAATGTATGTCGATAACTGTACTGTTCCCTTGTGCAGTGTTTCTCAACCTTGACAATTTTAAGGCATGTGGACTTCAACTCCCAGAATTCCACAGCCAGCAATGCTGGCTGTGGAATTCTGGGAGTTGAAGTCCACATGACTTAAAATTGTCAAGGTTGAGAAACACTGCCCTTGTGCTTCATACTAGGGCAATCTGGTGGAAATTGCCACCAACTGATCCATAATAGTTTGTAAATTACCACCAAGAAGGAAAAACAGACTTCTCACTGCTGCAGCAGTGTCTTACCCCAGGTTTTTGCACTCCCAATAAGATAGCCCAGGGTTTATAAGTGTCTTAAGAGTTTTGTTTTTAGTAGAAAATAATTCTCTAAAATCTAGGAAAGGCATTGGTTTTGTTTTAATCCAATCTATCTTCCAAAGGTGTTTGGGGGATACAGTAAAACAAAAGATTTTTACTATGCGGCTTTAGGGTCCTACAGGAAATATATAAATTTAACAAATAAAAAGCAAGACTTACAGGGTGCTCTGAACTGGGAGCAATCAATTGCATATTTCTTTCTGTAGGAATCTGCCTCTGGCAGCTTATCTTTCACCAGCAACTAACAAAGTTTAAGCAAGCTTTAATTTGGAAGGATCCTTTTGTTCCATTCATTCCAGAACTAAAGTGAGATACTGTTGTCAAAAACCGCATTCAAAGTGTTGATGTGTCTCACTGATGTTAAGTTTCTATGATTAAGATAAATTTGTACCACTTAAATGTTACTACGAAAGATACATCAAAATTGTTTTTAATGATGGCTAGGAATTGTCTATATATACTTATGTTGTTACTGTTCTGTGTAATTATTCATCTTGCTAACTGTTTTTGGAATCAATTGTAGGAAGATATACTGTATAAATAAAATAAACAAAAGCATACAGATATGGTATCAGTTATGGGCGAACTAGTAACTCTGATTACTAAACTGTAAATCTGGATTAAGAACCCACATTGTAAACAATGCTAGTCACTTTTGCCCCATCAGTTCTCTTACAACCAAATTGCAGCACAGAACTTCTTGCTGTCCTTTTAGAGATAACCCTACCCCAACAAGTTTAGCTTTATTATGGCACTTATGATGAAACAGAGTAACTAAACATTTTATTGCAGTGGTTCTCAACCTGTGGGTCGGGACCCCATTTGGGGTCGATCGACCATTTCACGGGGGTCGCCAAGCAAGGCTGTCCGCCATTTTTTTTGTCCACCATTTTTTTGTCTGCCATTTTTCCCCCTTTTCCAGCGGGTGCCTTACCTCCCTTGGGCTGGGCCAGCTGGTGGTCGGCCTGCTCCATCTCTGCCGCTTGCCAGCTACGCCTCGGCCGGCGCAGGGGGCGGAACCACGCATGCACGGCGCTCCCGGGCAGGGAAAGTCCTCGACTTACGACCGGTTTAGTCCTCGACTTACGACCGGTTGGGGTCGCGGCATTAAAAAGGTTGAGAACCACTGTTTTATTGGGTTGTTCTGGGGGTATACTCGGAAGTAGCAACTACTGAGAAATGCTTAGAGAATAGGCTTAAAATTTTTAAGTCAAAAATTGGATTTATTGTAAATGCCACATCCACAGAGCACAAATTTCTTAATAACAAAGAAACATACAGATTAATGCAACTAAGCATTTTGACTGAGTAAAGAAATGTTTCCTGCACAACTTTAGATTAGATGTGCCTATGCTAATCTAAATAAACAAAAAGCAGAAACAAAAGAGGAAAAAAATTAAACTGCTTAACTGTATTTTAATGTATATAATACTTCAATATTATACACATTAATAATTTCATCCATATCTAAATGTAAAAATCAGGTATCTGCAGTATATTGCAAGTACCCCAATCATTCATCAGGGTCAAAACTGATAAAAGAGTTTTTCTATAAGAAATCAGTTACACAAAGAAAACTGTATCACTACAAATTTTTATTCAGAAGCCCATCTTTTAAAAAAAGTTTCATTAAGAACTTGTTTGGTCAATCAACTACAACACTTTCTAACAGAGAAGGTAGAAATGGCATGGCTCAGAATCGTCCGGATCTTTCACGATCTCTTGACCGCCTTCTATCACGTTCTCGGCCCCCTCCTCCTCCTCCACCACCACCTCCTCCTCCTCCTCCTCCACCACCACCACCTCCTCCTCCTCCTCCACGACCACGATCTCTGGATCTAGAGCGACGTTCACGAGACCTTGATCTTGATCTATGCCTATGAAATAAAAATAAGCAGTGTGTAACTACTTCACTTTGGCCTATTCACAAATTATTATATAAGGAATAAGTGCAAAATATTAAATATAATTCAAGGATTTAATATAATTTCCATCATTATATAATTACATAAATGTTGCAGGCTGTTTACCTGTATTCTTAATCAGTAATATGCACAGATCAATGACCTTTTGCTAGGAAATGACTATCTTCGTATTCAGGTCTTTGCAGATAGTGCAAATAAAAATATTCGGTCTGAAGCTATAAATAGTGTTTAAAATTGGTCATGACAGTTCTAGTCAGAAATATTTATATTAGGGAATTACACCAAGGCAGCATTAACGAATCTTAGTATTTTGCTTTAAATACCCAGAAATAAATCTAATGGAATTGAATGAATTATAATTCCTGTAGCAACAGTACTACATCTTAGGCCCCTTGCTTTTTTGATATATTTAAAATGAATATGCTGCTAAATTTGTTAAGATTACTTGGCTTACAACAGAATTAAATAACAAGTTAAAATACCCATTATAAAATATATATATTTATCTAAATTAATGAAATGCCACAAATGTTTTTATAGACAGCCTAGATATTTAATACACACATAAATCCAAATATATTACTTATGAAAGTCATGCTCCAATGGCACACAATCACTTCCCAATGTCCTTGGGACATTGTTTACTATCTTCTAGAGGGCCATTTTAACTTTCAGAAAGAGGCTCTTCCAAAGTACAGCTCCATAATTGAAAAGTAGTGCCTTGTAGTTTCAGTCCCCTTTATCTTATGGAACTGGAGTATTATAAGAAGCTTCTTCTAGGTGGATTGACTGTGCTACAGAAGCACTAGGTCTGCATCTGATGTTCCATTTATTGTATTATAAAATCAGCAACATCTATATATAACTTATAGCAGCAATCTCATTACACATGCAAACCACCTGTAATATATCTACCTATGTCTACATATTTTTGCAGTATATTATTGAACTCTGACTGTGCAAGAATAGAGGCTTTCCCCAACTGAAATTGGTCCTAGCTCCAGTGTTACACTCTCCATGAGTAGTAAGTAGGAGAAAGATCCTGGCAATAATTCAGGATGGGTACCAGATGCTCTGCATCAAAGGTTAACACGATGTAAAGCCTTGTTTATGAAAGGAGACTCAACAGGGTATTACTGTTGAATTGCCTGTCTGGTTGCTCAACATCTTCTGAACTGCTTAATCTTTTTAAAAGATTTATGGTTGATTCCCCAGGGTTGTTTCTGTGAGATGTTAACCTTTCTTCCCTGGAGTTGGGGTCAGAGTTGACTTGGGATTTCATGAATATTGTGGGCTTGTCCCACGTCAGCATGGGCCCAAGTCACAAAGAGGCCATATTCTTCATCTGGTATTTATTCTGGAATAATTGCAATGTGATCTGTAACTGTAAGTTATTACATCAGGCCACTTTTTAGTTGCCACAATCACCCTCCCTAGGGAAGTAGGAGCCATTAAGACAGTTTGCTCCTTATGGACTTGCCTGGTTTACTGCAGCCACTTTGAGGAATCCCCATTAATTTAGCAGCCAGTTAGATCATGCATCAGGTCAAATTCTAGATAAAGAGGCAATAGTTTAAAGTGCCCTGGACTTCAATGTAAAAGTAAAAAGTTGAGGCTGTAATGTTATTATCTTATTCTACTGTGTTAAAAAGAGTTGAAAGTCAATGCTTTTCTTTCTTTCCCCCCCTTTACCCTACACTTTTCCCCCTTCCCTTTTCTACCAATTTCATTTTCTTTTTAATTTTATATCCTGATAAAGTTAATAAAAAATAGAAATCAGTAAAGTGTCCTAGATTTTATTGGAAAAGATGAGATTAAAGATTTTCCAGATGGTTGTTGTGACTTTTTTCCCCTAAATATTCTATAGACAAGATTACTTTTGTTTGCATGGAATTTGATGCTGGCTGGACATACAAATCACAGCACTACATTATGTACTACACATATTTCCTTTGATAAGGAAACGACAGAATTCAAGCTTTGCAGCCTTAATTTTTTTTCCAGCAATATTTTATAGAAATAGATAATATGTAAAAAGAGCTGCTCAATCTAATGTGTATATAAACAATTCCTTTATTATTATAGTTTTTTCATAAAAACAATATGCAATAATAGATTGAGAATAGCAATATTTAAATATACTACATGAATGTGGCCTTATAAGCCATCATCATGAGCCATAATATTCATTTGTTATTTCAACCTTGTTTATATTTAAGACTTATTAAAAATTATCTATTTCGGCACAGGTAAAAGTTATTCAGTTACAGCAACACTCTATGTTGCTAAAAGAAAAAAGAATCCTACCCCGTGAGAACAGAAAATTAAATCAGACAATCTGAAACCGAAAAATATTTTTGAATTACTGATATTCAATCTCTATACAAATGTGATCACTATCAACTGTAGTATAATATGAAATACCTTGGACACCATTAAGAATGGGGGAGCTTTTCAGGCAATCAATCATGCCCTGATCACCTCATGGCTTTATTACTATAACATGCTCTCTATGGGGCAGCCCTTGAAGACTACCGGAGGCAGGTCCACAATGCAGCAGTGCAGGGAATGATGGGCATCCCGCAACATGCAATACCTCTGCTTTGCAATTTGCATTGGTTGCGAGTTTACATCTGAGTGCAGTTCAAGGTGCTGGTAACTACCTATAAAGCCCTGCGTGGCATAGGGCCTAGTTACTTGAGAAACTGCTGACTGGTGCACTCTGGGTTGTTGGTGCACTGATGACATTGTTTAGCCATCTGTCAAGGCCTAGAAGCACACTTTCTCTACAGCAGTGCCTACTCTTTGGAATGAAATTCCTCCCGAGATTTTAATGGCTCCCACCTTGCTAGGATTTTTAAGGGCCTTAAAGACCTGGCCCCTTGGCCTTTGGAGGGGATACCTCTTTGTTTGTGTTCCCTTTTCAGTTATTTTCTTTGCAGTTGTTCTTGTCTTGTGCCATGTGCATGTTTTCTACTGTTCCTTGCATTTAAATGTTTTAATAGTTGTAAACCATCCAGTCATTGGGAATTTGGTGGCATATACATTTATTATTACATACATAATAATGTAAAATTACAGTTGCCAGTTGTTTAGATGTGTTGGTCTACATATATATTGAGTTCTTCCTAAGAACCTAGGTTATAACTGGCATAGTAAATGTGTGGATCCAACCAGCATGGCCTTTTGTAATTGACAGACTGAAATTTTGTTAATGCACAGATTTTCTAAGTGCTGCCCAAGATTTTGGGGTATGGCACCCAGTGTATCAATGACCACTGGACCACCACAACTGGTTTATGCCATAAACTTTTAATTTAAACTTTCGTATTTTGATAGTTTGGGACCTCCAATTCTTTGTCTTCTGTTCTACTATCCCCTAATATTGCCACATCAATTATCCATACTTTCTTCTTTTCAATCACAGTTAAATCTAGTATGTTATGTGCCAAGTTTTTATCATTTTCTATTTGGAAATCCCACTATATTTCAACCCGCTCATTTTCAACTACTTTTTCAGCTCTATGTTCCCATTAATTTTTTGGCACATGATAATTTTTACAGATGTTCTAACAACTAATGTTGGCAACTGTGTTATGTCATTGTTTATGAGTTTCTGCAATTTTCTTGCACAAACTGGGCATATGATCTATTGTTTCTTCTGCCTCTTTGCACAATTTGACCATTATTTTTTAAATAATATGCTTTTTAAAAATACTTTCAAAGTTTCAGAAATACTTACTTCTTGCGGCGGCGACCGTATAGCTCACGTCGCAATTCTCGAGAAATTGGCTTCAAATGCATAAAGTTACAGAAACCTCCTCTTGTACACTCTCTGGGAGTAAAGAAATAAATCAGACTGATTAATGAAGAACATTACAGCTTTCTCTCTGATTTTATTAATTACTTTTAGTCACATAAGATAATTTCTAAGAGACATAAAGCAATCATAGAGACAGGTTTATTACCCCATTTCATACTGACGACAACAAGCTTCTCTGAAATCTGTCACAGGGGAAAGCTCAGCATGAATTGGTTGTCCATTAAACCACCGATTATTCAGATCAATCACAGCCTTTTCTGCATCTTCTTCACGTCGAAACTGAAATAATGTTTTACAAAAGGTTCTATTTAATTGAATTGAATCAAAGGGAAAATGTCCCAAGCAAAAAATAAGCAAAATATTTGTTTCAGAATGTTTTGAGCATGAAATGAGCTTTGCCAAACATTCTGGGAGTGTTTCAAGCCACAATACCACGGTTTCCTGATTATTACTTATCACATGGCACATTCACATCACATTTCAATAAAAATTACAAGAGATTGAAATACAAAATATGAAATATTTAATCTTATAAACATGTCCAGATTACATATAATTTTTGCTTCATTTGTCACAGATAAGAAATCAACAAAGTCTCCATTATAGGCTCTATTTTGGCACTCTGCCACTATATGTTCAATAGTTTTTCAGCCCTGCAGTCACAAATTGGTATGGTATTTTGCCCCACCCTTCTGCATTATCTACCATGGCCAGTGCAAATTCAGTGCAGTGTTGTCCATATTGCAGGGGTTGGTCAAATCCAGGTGGCATTTCCAAGATGCAAGGTAAACTTCCAGTAGGGGCAATTTTATATCCAATGTTGTTTCCATATATTGTGTATGTTAAAATAATAATTTGGATAAGAATGTTTTATTAAGTTTCATGCCTGAAACATTTAGACAAAGCATTTTGCAACTCCAATAAAACATTTAGGTTCCAGACTTTTGTCTCTAAGAAAAAGGAAAAGTATTCTGGCAGAATTTAGCCATTTCAAGTAGTATTGCTCTGAGCTTTGCGACTAGATGGGATTACAAATTGACCCTGCCGCCTGGATATTTAATAGTAAGGATCTGAAAGAGTATAGCTACATGAACACAAGAACCTTGGCTCTCTTAAAATAATGTCATTTATGGAAAGGGGAATGATACTGGGAGCAAGGTCAGCATATCTTCCCCATTCCTCTTATTAATTCATGTTTATTTAGAAATATTTGATATAACTTCCTGAAAACCACCTAGATATAGTCATTATAACAATATCCTATATTAAATTGATATATTAAATTGATAACAGAGTTAAATAATAATTTGAATCAAACACATTCCAGATTTCCTCTGGAATGCCTAACACCTGCATTTTCCAATATTATGAGAAACTGGAAAAGCATGTATTTATTTCTAATACTTATATTTAAGCCGATCATAAAAACTCCAGTTTTCAAAACAAAAAATAAAATAAATCAATATCATTTTGTCAATACTGTATATGAGTGTATAATATCAACAATAGATTGTGTGCGTGTTGCAAAGATACATTTAGCATGAAAAAGAGGGCCTTCTCCGCAGGGCCTTCTTCAATAGCAGCTTATTTTACAGTTTCTATGACAGCTTTCTGGTGCAATCTAAAGCATGTTTTTTTCTGATTCTTTACCATGGTTTTAACTTCACCTCACAGTGAAGTTTACATTAAGTAATTTTCCTCCTTGTTTTGTTATCCTGATTTTCATCTGCTTCTTGCTTTAGCCACATAATAGCAAAATATTAATATTTTTCCATTAACAAAATAGAAGTTTTCAAAAACATTTTAAAAATCTAGCCTCAGTATGAATGAAAAAAGAATGCCATATTATCATTATAAAAATCAGTTCATTCTATACATGAAAAGTGCCGTGTTAAAGTAAGCTACCTGACAATATTTTGTGACTAATAATAAAAACAATACAAATAAGAGAAGGGAGCATGAAAATTAGCTCAAACTACAGAGGTTTCAAAGGGGAAAGAGGAAAATAACTTTTTCTAATCTAATTGTCTATTGCAATAATATTTTAATAATTTTTTTTGAATGTCAGAAATTGGTTTTAGAAACCATATAACCTTTTAATAGCATCAAGTTTTAATAGAACTAAAGTATCAAATATCACAGAATATTATTTATTATGCTTACTTAGTTTCAACAGTGTTACCAAGACAAAGTTTCATTGGAACCTAATCATTCTAGAATTTTTCTGTATTCTAATCAGAATTTAGAAAACGACGTTCTCTTCAGAAGAGAATTTGTAAGAAAAACCTGATGCATTACGTATCAGTCATTTATAAATAGTTAAGGCATGTTACTGTGAAAACGTATTTTATGTGCTTAGAAAATTTACTGTACTTAGGACAGAAAAGTGATCCCAAAATACTTAAACAATACTGTCTTACTGTTTAATTTAATGTAATTCAGATTCCAAGTTCTTTAAAGGGCAGTGAAAACACATCCAGAGAAAGAAATGGAGCTTTTTGCATTCTTGATAAAGGACTTAGGTCCCGAAATGTACTGACTATGCTAGTAACTTTCAAACTTAGTGGTACTGCAATTTCTGAAAACTATAAATTTGTGTGCCCCCCTGCCTGTCCTATAAATAAAATTAATGAATTCATTAATGTTACAGTTGAGCAAAAATACATGTCAGAAGGACAGAATTATCTGATAATTTTTTTAATCACAGGGTTTGTCAAATAGCAAATTTGTGGACAAAAAGCAGAAGCTTGAACAATTTCCGACAGAGTTACCACTGCTTGAGCAAGCTTGAGCAGACTTTTTCTTAATGCCACCCACCTCTGTGTTGGTCTTATCCCTCACCATCTAGTTTGAGAATCACTGGCCATACAATGAATCCTTCACAGGCACTCTGAAGATCATTTTTCCATCTGTCCTTGTGCACATTGTCTCACACTTTGTAAGAGTATTATTTCATTGACATTCAAAGATATTTAAATTTTAACCAACAGGCATGGATATTTACCTGTTGGTCATGTAGATTAGGCATGTGCATAGAACAGCTATTTTAGGGTGGTTTGTGCCTAAATTGAAATATGGATTTGGTTCAGATACAAAATAAATTGTTTTGTTCCAGACACAGATTAAAATGAGACAGAAATATTTTCAGGGCAGTAGAGATGAGTGGAAATTTTTTTTCCAGGAACATTGATGGCCGAGGGCATTTAGAAGTAGAGGAATGGAAAGCATTGGGAAACTGGGGAAAAGGTAGTGGGATATGCTATGCTGCTGAAAAGGGACAATGTGCAACAGACTTTCTCCAACTTCCTGTAAAACACACTGCAATCTTTCTGGATTTTGTTCTATTTATTTATTTATTGTTTATATTTATATCCCGCCCTTCTCCTTGCGGACTCAGGGCGGCTAACAACCAGATAAAAATGCAAATCCCAAAACTACAGATTAAAACATAATTAAAAA
>NW_015388302.1:43636-47751 GCF_001527695.2 Protobothrops mucrosquamatus
CCCACTTCACAAGGAGGGACTCTACACCGTCTATCTGAGGCACAGTGGCCTCCCTTGGACATAGGCTTTCCCTTATAATGACCGCCACCCCACCGCCCCTACCCCGGGCCCTCGGCTGATGGAATGCCTGGAAACCCGGTGGGCATAGATCGACAAGGGGGACTCCCCCTTCCATGCCCAACCAGGTCTCGGTGATACCTGCCAGGTCCGCTCCCCCCTCTTGAATAAGCTCTTGAATGAGGGGGGCCTTATTTACTACGGACCTGGCGTTGCACAACATCAGTCGGTGGTCCCGGGCCCAAGGATCTGAGGTCCCTGGAAGTAGAGTAGAGCCCTGAGGATCGGAGCATCCACAAGCTTGTAAGCAGCGTGTGCGTGCTCCCAAAACCCGATATGGTCCTCTGCTCCCGCCGTATCTAGACTTGAAATAACAAAAACATCCTATATTTTTATTCTGACCAATCATGGTCTCATCTGCAATAGTTCAACAGAGTGTCCAGCAGAACGCAGCATGGTTTAGGTTCAAAATAAATCACATACTCCATTTAGTATGCCTCTTTAATCTATATCTATATTCATTTCTACATTTTACCTTTACATATACGTTTCCAACCAAATGATCTCCAAGGTTATCACAGACATTCATCTCTTCTACTTCACCATATTTTTCTTCCATTTCTGTGAAGACCTCCTAGATAGACAAAAAGCTTATTGTCACTGAATTATTTTCAATATGACACAAAAAGAAAATAATTAAATACATAAAGAGTCATCACAATAATGATTTTATTTAAACTTTATTTTATATTTTTTCCATCAGTTATCAAATGGCTTTGGTGGTTTGCAAATAATAATCTCAAAAGGCAGCTTTATATGGAAGAGTTTACCTCCTGCAATGATACCTTTAATGCCATCAAACAGTAACATTTGCCTATTCCAGGTTTTTGGGAATGACTCAATGGGTAAATGAAGGTGCCAAATCTAGTTTACACATCTGGCTATGTGATCAACCATAATAGATTCAAATTTAATCACTTAGTCAGTTTTGCATACAACATGTAGCCTAAAAAGCACTGGGTAGAAATTTAACTTTTTAAAATATTTTACTCCATTATAAACATCAGAAAGTGTAGCTTTAACTACAGTAAAGTAGTTCTTGATGTTCACATTTACAAAAATGTCTAAAGCTTTGTTTAGTATAACATACCTCAAAAAATTCATCATAATGTTCCTGCATTTCAACATCACTCACAGCACCTGTAAATATCAAGTCACATTAATTAGAATCTGTTTTGTACTGTAACAATACAAAGGTCTTTTGAGTATATTGTTTATTATTTTTTAGTGAAATGACAGTAGAAGCCGTCTACTGGAGTAAAAAATATTTAATATAGCTAAAAATTAGATGTAGACCATGAGCAGTTCTGCAAGTCCCTAAAAAAAAACACAGCAATTTTTATAGTTTCAATCAACAACCCAAACACATACTTTCATGATAGACTGAATGATAACTAAGGAAACTAATCTGATGTTTAATACTTCAACATTACAGTTTTTGTAGGAATCTTTGAAATATAATTTCTAGGACTAAAATAAGAAATGACATTAAATATTTTAAGGGAATGTCATGTTAAAATTACTATTCCTAAAAGCAAATATTAATTTTTTTGGGTGGTATAACTAAAACTGCTCACAATCCATACAAATGAACACAGCTATTAACACAACATATATGACATTCCTTCAATAAGCCCTCCAGTTTAATTGTATTTACTGACTGGAGGAGGAATTTTGTTCCAAATATCTTGCAAATTTCATAACAATTAAAGCAAGCCGTGCAATATTATTTCCATGCCTTAAGTTGAACACTTTATAGGCAATTAGGTCACCTATTAAAAGCAAATGTTTTAAGTATACTTAATTCAAACTAAAGTGTATGGCAAAAATTGATGCCTTTACGGTCCTTTACTAAACATATATTAATGCTGTTTATATCCATTTAATACAAAACTTTTAAATACAATGGAATAGCTTAAAAGATTCTAGTTCACTGAAAGCAATTTATACTTTCAAATAAGCAAGCTTTACAAATAAGAGTCTGAAATAATAATGTCTGGGAAAATTCAAGTCATTGTTTCCCAAACATTTCATTAAAAATTATGATCCATTTTAAATCTATTTCAATAAAGATAACAGCAATATATAACAAACAGCCCAGTGCCTTCAAGATATATTGTGGTATAACTTCTATAACTGCTAACGGTATGCTGAGATTATGGAAACTATTGTCCAATATATATGTATGACACCCAGTTCAGGAAAACTGGCTAATGGCTACATTTATATTTAAATTAAACAACACATATATAATTGGATACTAAACACTAATATATATATATATCTAATCATTTAAATCTTTTATGAGGTTTTAAAATGCATTAAAAAGTCACAGCAAATTTCCAAAATATGCTATCTATATATAACTTAATGGCTATTTGCTCAGATTCTGTCAGTACATCAATTGTTGCCATATGTGACTTTCCTAAATTTAATAAAAGTATTTTCCTGTAAAAGACAATCCTAAGCAAATTACAAAATAGTACTCTGGACTAAATGAATATAACATCAGAGTACTATTACTAGATGCTACTGATGCTATTGTATTACAGCAAAGGGGAGCACAGTAGTTAAACAATGTAAACATTTAATAACCAAACTGTCTTGTAACAAACCATGCAACTCCTTAACAGCAAAATGCTGTTGATTATTATTCTAATAACGCTAAATTTTAAACATTATATTTGAATGTTTATTACGTTATTTTGAAATATACCTGCTGCTGAATGTTCAGCTAGCAGATTCTGGGCCAATAAAATTGTAACAATTTCACAGCAAACCATATAGCTTATATACGAATTAATTTTCAGGCTGAAGGAAATTTTAATACATGCTCAGATAATGACGTATCACTGCATATTATTTAGCAGTGGGAAATGGAGACAGCACCATAATTAGCAGATTGTGCTTAACTATTAATTCTTGATCATTGCATTGTTTAACTGCTTCAAGAGCAAATCATAGACTGGCTCAATTATTTACCCTTTTAAATCATTTATTTCTACTGGTGTACAGTAGACAAATAAGACTTTCATAATTCATAACTACATAGGTATTCAGAGTTAGTTCAAATTAATTTCCACATTTTCCCATTGTTTACTAAATTTCAGTTTTGAAATTAAATAAATTTTAAGTGTACCTACACAGAGAAGTCAAATTAAAGTGATTTATGCATCTAAATATAGATGGAACATTTTAAATTAAATTACATGCTGTTGATATTATCACTGAGTAACAGCAAGATATCAAAAATACACTGGAAAAAATGGTGCTAGGGGCAAGGACCGAGAAGCAGAACAATGACTCAAGGCTTTTAACTTGTTGCTTAAAAAACCAATAAATATATATATATATAAAATAGGTGGGTAGCCAAAATTTGGGATGGGAGGCTGGGTTTTGAGGATAAAAATTTTCAGACACATTTTATAAAATGTGGTCCGTTTGCTTCGTTAAACTAAAAATGGTAGATCAGCTTCAGTTGACACTGAGCTCTGACAATCAAGCCCAGGGAACCAGTGAAGGAACTTGTATGAACTTACAGCGCAAACCGTCAGCAGACTGGGAAGAGTTTTGAGGGTTACGGTAAATGTTCAAGAGGGCAATGGTCTGAAATACAAAACGCAACAACTTTATATTATGGAAAATAAGTTTAACAAACTGATTTCCGTCTGGTGATCACTTTTAGTTGAGTCTCAGTGCTGAAAGAGAGAATGTTATTTTCTCCCACGAGAAAAATATGTGTCCCTTTTGAACCACCCTAACATTAAAAAATAGAGATCTCACAACACTTTACTATTGTATTAATTTCAAATGCAACAATTCTATTTTAATAATTGATCCTTGATGCCATAACAATCATGTTAAAAATGTCCGGTACTGGTTGCCTTAACAGACAATAATAAAGTTGTCCTGAAATCTCTATTGTCTAAGAGCGTTAAGGTGAAACAAATTCTAAGTTTCACTTACCGTTAATGGCAAAAAAAAAAAAAAAAAAAAAA
>NW_015388302.1:48131-99010 GCF_001527695.2 Protobothrops mucrosquamatus
TTTCACTTACCGTTAATGGCAAAAAAAAAAAAAAAAAAAAAACAGACAGAAAGACCAAGACGTTTGATAAATGCCTAATGCTTATTCTTCACAATACAAAAGCAACGTTTCACATTCTCCTAAAGAAAATAAAATTGTAATCAATTTGTTTGTTAAAGGCCATTCTTTTTTGCATACACCTAGGCATTTAACAAATTCTTGATCGTTATGTTAAGAGTTCCATCACTTGTCCTGTTTGCAACAGCTTTATGTCAGCAGCTCAGAAGCCAACATGATTTTCTCATATTTAGGAATGGGCTCTTTTAACACCATTCTTAAAAAAAAATTTCTCCAACTGTGGGACTTACAGTGTGAGCCGTCAGCCGTCTGTGCACTGTTTTGGGGATTACGATAGATGTTTTGAATCAAGATGGTCTGCGGGGAAAAAAAAAATAAAAAGGGGAATTCTACTGGCTGCTGTGCATATAATAGACAATTGCAAAGAGACAACTTTTTGTGAATCGCTTAATATTTTTTTCAAGTTGTATGCTATTTTCTTTTGTATTTGTATTTGTATTTGCACCATGTTTTTAAAATACCATTCAAGCATTCATATTATGAAAACAGTGACTAATTTCACCAAGAAGCAACTACTTAGCTCACATCTAGAAGTGGAATTAATAATACAGTATTTTTGTAACTCATCAGCCAATCTGTGAACATCATTTAAAGTTAAATCCATTCAGTTTAGATAAAAAATGACTGCTTAATGCTCACAATATATGCCAATATATCAAGATGATTGCCATACAGTCTCCAGTCTTATCAAGACTTTTCTTGGTGGAGTTTCTGTTTAAATAATATGAGTTTCTAAATGTTCATTTTTTGCAGATCTTTAAAGAAAGATTTTCCTTTCAGTCTTTGTACTTTTCTACTTGAAGAATTTGCCCAGGCAGACTTGAAACCTTACATTTGTACCGTTCTTCTTAATATCAAGTTGTCTGAAAAAACAAACCATGTTTAAGTTAGTAATCTAATATCTGAGAATTGAATTGTCCATATTAGTTTAAGTTGGTCAATGTTACTTAATAAAAATGTTAGTTTACATGAGCTTTTATTTGAACTGATATAAACCACTATATTTACAAAATTGTTTTCAGAGAATGTTTTTATAAAACCAGCCAGTGTTAACCTGTAGTCCTTAGCCATAGTAAAATATTTTTTTTATCAATTATTGTTTCTGTGCTAATGATTGATTCTAACTGCTAATACTGTTTTTATGCAAGCTGGCACGAACCTGCATGATTTCTTAAAAATCATATTCTTTAGTAATGTAGCTCTGCATTAACCATAATATAAGCTATATCTATTGTTTGTTAAGTATCTAACTTGTCAAAAAATACTGGAAAACACACAGGACAGAGTCATTCAAATTAAATTAAATTACTCCATATTTTATCATTCTCAATTCAGGCTAATTGACCTTTCAGTGTATTTATGAGATAGGTGTGACATCAGAAACCTAGCTACTGGTAATATAGAGTGGTACCTCGGTACTCATTGTTAATTGGTTCTGGGAGGTGCAACGAGTGCCAAAAACAATGACCACAAAACAAATTTTTCCCATAACGAATAATATAGTGAGTCACAAGGCAGCCAACAACAAGTTCTAGCTTGTGTAAAAAGCATTACAACAGATCATAGTTGGAAAACAGAAAATATATTTCTGTAAAGTACCCTGAAACTAAAGTAGCTATGAACCTATATGGATATTAAAGCTACAAGAGAAACCCTCTACAACANCTCTACAACACGGGTGTCAAATTCGCCGCGTCACATGACGTATCGCGACGTATTGCAACTTTTTCCCCATTGCCAGAGCTGGGGTGGGCGTGGCCTCTATATGATGCAACCGGTCCGCAAGCCGGCAGTTTAACACCCCTGCTCTACAAGATCTCCATGCTTTCAAAGGCCCATTAAAGAACAACAATATCGGCTATATTGTTCCTAGATTAAACAGTGAGTTTTGTTTGGAGTTCTCTGTAGCCTCCTCTCAGTTATTTCAGTTTTCAGGAAAGGAATCAAGATCTTCTTTAGCTAAGCCTTAGCCTTTACTAAGCACTAATATTTATTACTGTTTAAATGATGTTGTTTGTATCTTATTTCACATTCTAATGTTCTTAATGTCCTATTGGTAGATAGAAAAGGTATAAATAAGGCAGCAAGACTGTTAACAAGGACCAATCATTATGATCATGTTGTGCTAGTGAAATGTCATCTGCAAACAGCCTCCCATGTTTTCAGGTAAAATTTAAAATGTTAGCACTTATTGCCAGGTAATCTGAAGAACTATCTTCTCCCATATGTAGTTACACATATATACATTGAATCTTTGGGTAGATATTTCTGTTAAATTAGTTGTGCCCAGTGTCTGATTGCCGAAAGTTTTAGCAACACCTAATAATCTCGCCTTGGTTGAAAGCTAAGCAGATTGGCTTTGTTAACACTTGGTTAACAGACTAATTGGGAATACAAACTAGACTGGAATATTGAAAAACATATTGAAGCAATGTTATAATTTTTAGTTGTAAGCTGAGTAGATAATGTTGTATAAGAATAGAATACAAAAACAATAAACAGCAATGAGTACCTCCTTGTAAACTCAATGAAATATGAGATACATAAGAATGCAGTACTAACAGAAAAGATTTTTCTAGCCATTTATCTATACAGGGGTATTAATCTGGCAACAAGCGGGCTCCATAAAGGCAAAAATGTCACAATATGTCATGTGACGTGATTGAGTTTTGACACTTGTGATCTATACGCTTTTCATGAGCAAAATTATCCAATCGGGAGCCAAAATATTTTCCCTATATCTTTGATGTCATTAGTTCACAAACACACGGGGGAAGGAGGGGAGAAAGCAAAAACATTGCACTCTCAACTTCTATCCTAGCTAGCTTTAGTAACCAGTGCTTAAGTGTGGCAATTTCTGCATCGCAAATAGCTGATGTTTTATTTTCATAACAATGTTTATTATTTTAATCTTAAGCATTTTTAAAAGATAAAAAGCTGAAATATATGGAAATTCTTGCATTAAAAACAATTTGCTATTTAATAAAATAAGACAAAGTGTGCATTAAAGGATTTATGTACTCCTAGTAACAAAGCTATCTTGATAGTTCACAACTAGCTCAAAACAGATGTTCTACATTTCAGAGTTTGAAAATTACAATGCCTACAATCTCATCATGGCTATTATAGTGGAACTGATTAAAGCTGAACCTAGAGAGCACTAAGACTGCCTACCCTTGGACTGGGCTGTCCTAAACTACAATGTGATATATTTGATTTTGACTTATTGGGATGTAAAAATATTACCTATTTTAATGACATTAAAAATGACTGGATTGCTGTTAGCATGAAATGAAAAACTGAAATCTATGTTGTGCAATATAAAAAAACCCATTCAGCAAGGCCTATTATTATTTCACATATACTTCCCTTGAAGAGACAAGTCATAAAGATGATATATTTTCATGCCAGCTTTTTTTTGAAGAGCAGTTATTTCCACATATTTGCAATTTCACAGAACTATTTATCAGAAAAATGATCAAAGGTGTTTTTGGTCAAATTAGATTTCTTCAGTTAAAAAAAGTATTTATTTACTATGGCAAATATGACCCAAAAGGTTATCACTGGCTGACTTCTAACATATCACATTCAAATAAGTATTACTTTTAATGGTACAGAATAAAATAATTTAAAAGGGCAGGTTTTAGAAAAGATAACTTGTGAACATTTCTATTAAAAATAATTTCAGTAAATTAGGAATTTTTTTACAAATCTTAAGTTTTAAAAGTCACACATAAAAAGATATGTGAGGAATTGTAAAAAGAAAATACACAAACCTGACTAAATGTTGGTTTATTGTGTAATCGAGAACATCGATCTCCATGGCGACATGCTCCAATTTTGAAATAAAAAGAACAGTTGACTCTGAAATCAAATAAAAATAGAGAATTTTTCTTTAAAATTAGTGATCAGTAAAATCAGTATGCATAGAAATAGTATGCCCACAGTAAAAAAAATGACAATAAAGGTTATCTTATCAAGTAGACAGGACATTTTCAGGCTAAAAACCAGGAGACTATGAGCTTTAGTCCTGCCTTAGGCATGAAAGCTTGGATGACTTTGGGCCAGTCACTCTTTCTCAGCCCAACCCAGAGTTGTTGTGGTGGGAAAAATAAGAGGAAAGAATATAAATATGTTCACTGCCTTGATTTACTTATTTAAAAATAATAAAGGCAGAATATAAATAAACAAAATAAACATTCATGTAAGACACTTCATAAATTGTGCTGCAGCACTTCTCAAAAGGTATTGTCTTAGTTTAACAAACTAATCTTAGGTTGGTTTCCTTGAAAGTTCCACAAACAAAGCTAAGTTTATTCCCAAATACTATATGGCTGAACTGGGATGTAATTTAGATATGCTTAATCTATACCACAATTTAAATCAATGAAGATCTATAGAAGAATCTTGCTATTTCAAATTTGATCCTGAGGGTCTCAGAATATATAAAGTAGAGAAAAAAATTGGCTGTACATTATGTGGAAATATTTCATGCTAATTTCCTGAACCTATGCAAGTTATTTCCTGTCAGTAAATATAACAGGAAAGCCAAACAAAGCATTTTAGGACAATAAATATGGATAGTACATCTTGCAAATTAAAACTAGGTAATATTAGGAAACATTTTAAATATTCAAGCCTCTGTTATCAATTTCATTTAGTGAGGAATTTCCCCTTTTTACCAATCTTCTAGATTATCAGGGAGCTGTAGGGAATAAATCCACAGAAACGGTTGGAAGACCAGTGGTGGAAGACTAGAACTTGACCAAATATACATATGAACTTGTGTTTAAGTATAAAAAGCATATTTTGCTGCCTTTATTGCTTTTGCGGAATATGCCCTAGAAGCCTTGTTTAGTAAATCATCCCCCTTTGGAAGAAAACAGGAAAGCTCTTTCCACAGGCCACTGTGTAATGTTTTGCCACATTTTGCTGATAAACTTGCTCACATTCTCTCAGGTTTGAACTTTGCATGGATGGGTTCTGAAAAAATAACTGGGATAAATTCTGCAATATGTTGCCTAGGATTCATTTTGGTCATATGAGCTCCACCATGCCTTGGTAAGGCCACACTTGGAATACTGCATCCAGTTTTGGTCACCACGATGTAAAAAAGATGCTGAGACTCTAGAAAGAGTACAGAGAAGAGCAACAAAGATGATTAGGGGACTGGAGGCTAAAACATATAAGGAATGGTTGCTGGAATTGGGTATGTCTAGTTTAACGAAGAGAAGGACGAGTGGGAACATGATAGCAGTGTTCCAATATCTCAGGGGCTGCCACAAAGAAGAGGGAGTCAAGCTACTTTCCAAAGCGCCTGAAGGCAGGACAAGAAGCAACAGGTGGAAACTAAGCAAGGGGAGAAGCAACCTAGAACTAAGGAGAAACTTCCTGACAGTTAGAACAATTAACCAGTGGAATAACCTGCCTCCAGAAGCGGTGAATGCTCCAACACTGGAAGTTTTTAAGAAGAAACTGGACAGCCATTTGTCTGAAACGGTATAGGGTTACCTGCCTGAGCAGGGGGTTGGACTTGATGACCTCCAAGGTCCCTTCCAACTTTACTTACTACTACTACTACTGTTATTATTATTATAGATGCTGGGTGATTCATATCCTATGGCTTTTCCAAGCCAAAAGGATTGGGGTATGAATAGCTGGACCTGGTATATAATAAGCTCTTCTAAAGGGGAGATGGCAATGAAGAGGCATTCCTGGATCTCTGTTTTCAACAACTACTGCCATATAGGGAAGACTATAGAAAATGTAATGAGGCTGTAACAGCAGATGAAGAGCATTACATAGAGCACGGGTGTCAAACTCAATCACTTTACGTGACGTATAGTGAGTTTTTGCCTTTGCGGAGCTGGGGTGGGCGTGGCCTGCACATGACACATCCGACCCAGTTTGACACCCCTGACATAGAGACAAGTAGGCATATGGCAGTCAGTCAGAAGCCTGTCCAGCTTTGCTTAATGAGAAATGGGAGGCCCTGATGACAGTAACTTATCCATTTACCACCTCCAGAACAGTTTACTTGAATATGCTCTCCATGGAGCTGTCTTTTAAAGCTATCCAGAAAATGCACCTGATCAAAAGGCAGATCAACCTATCTACTGGCAGATAACTTACTTCAGCTGTATAGTGCTCATTTGCAGGCATTGAAATATCCCAATAGGTTTCCAAATACAATTTAAAGAGATGATTTTAACCTATACATCTGTTTATTGTTTGGCTTCTATATTTTTCCAAGACTATCTTTTTTAAATAAAAAGAACTGATCTGGTCCATTTGTCTTAAGAGGGAATATTGAAGATTCTATCCATTATGTGATGTGGTGCGGGTGGATTTAAAATAATTATGTTTTATCACTGGGGTATCATTCTGGAACAGTCGGCTCCTGGATGGCATCCTTTCTAGAGATCAGGAAGATAGATAAAATGGAACTGTGATGATTATTGCTTGAATTACAAATAACTGTGAGTAGCTTTGTTGCAATGCATCAAAAGCCGTGGCCAGGGGGACTTTTCATCAGGTTCGCCTGATACGCCAGTTGCGCCCCTTTCTGGATCGTGACGCTCTACGCAGGGTCACTCAAGCCCTCGTTGTTTCCCGCCTGGACTATTGCAATGCTCTCTACATGGGGCTCCCCTTGAGGTGCACCTGGAGGCTCCAGCTAGTTCAGAATGCGGCCGCGCGGGGGATCCTGGGGGCCTCTAGATACTCCCATGTAACACCTCTCCTGCGCGAGCTACACTGGCTGCCTGTGGCCTTCCGGGTGCGCTTCAAGGTGTTAGTAACAACCTTTAAAGTGATCCATGGCAATGGACCTAGTTATTTGCAAGACCGCCTCCTCCCTTCGACCAGTCCGCTCCCACAGAGGGCCTCCTTAGGGTGCCGTCGGCCAGACAATGCCGGCTGGCGACCCCCAGGGGGAGAGCCTTCTCTGTGGCAGCTCCTGCCCTCTGGAATGACCTACCCCCCGACCTACGTACAGTTGCGGACCTGCGCCTTTTTCGCCGAGCCCTGAAGGCCCATCTATTCCGTGCAGCTGGCCTGGCGTAGTTTGATTATGTTTTAGTGGGGTTTTTTGTATGGGTGTGTTTTTAGAACAGGCCCGTTATTTAATTTGATTTTAGAACTGCCTATATTTATCATGGTTTTTATTATCACCTGTTCACCGCCCTGAGTCCCGTAAGGGAGATAGGGCGGTATATAAATTCAATAAATAAATAAATATCTTAGGGATATTTGATATTGGGGGGAGTAAAGGACAGAAATCCTCCCACAAATAAATAAAAAGTGCATAGCATAGTTTTAACAAGCCCGGATTTCTTAAAAATCTCAGAGGATCTCAAAAGGCTATGAAAAAAACTTTAAAGTGTTCACTTCGCATTATAAAGAATAAAAATACGGTGGCCAGGCCGAAAACTTTTCAATCCCTCTTCCCTTAAATGTCTTCAGCCGAACTGAGAGCTGATGCCTGGCTGAGAGCAGGAGACCGCTAAAAGCAGCTCCCCCTCCCCCCAGGATTGATGGCAACAAGAGCTTTAGATTTGTGTGAAGACTTCCCGCCCGAACTATTTGCAGCGAAAATGCTGAGAAGAGCCGCCTGAAGCCTTTAGTGTTGTCTTCTTTCTGGCCAAGCCTTCTCACGTGCGCTTCCGCCGCCATAAAAAATAAAAAATAAAAGGACCGTTGGGGGAATGGGAAAGCAAAGAGGACAAGCGGACTGAGGAAGAAGCCCCTCGCCGTCCGCAGCCCGCCATCAGTGGCTCTTCCGGAAGACCGCGCGGGCGATTATGCCACGCGGAGGCAGCGCGCGCTCCCCCACCCACCCCGCGCGCGCGCGCTTGCTTCTGAATTGCAATCTCAAGCGCGGCTCCAGTCCGCACGAGGCATTTCAAGCAACAGCAAGTTGTGAAAGAGCTGGCGGTTTCGCGCGCTTGGGGTTCCTAGAGCCGAAGAGCGAGCGCGCACGCGCGAATCTCAGACCGAGAGAAAGAATAAGAGCTCCTCGTGGGAATCCATTGCTATAAATGGGTCTCTGCCACAGAGCTGTCACAAGCCTGGTGGCTCTTTCTGCTAAATCGCAGGCGCTTTGGGGACCTCGGAGGGAGGGGGAAAACTAACGCACTTACTTGTCTTTTTCGGTACCGAAGATGGAGGCCAGATACTCCGCCATCTCTCCCAACCTGCCCGGCCCGGCCGACCGCCGGATCCCTCGGCACCCACCTAATACGTCATAAGTCCGCGACGGAAATATCTCCCGTACCACCACCCGTGAAATGATCGACTGCCTACGACCAATCGGCACAGAAAGGTGGGGCTACTGGGAAATGTTTCACGCATGCGCCTGGTGCTACCATGTCGGAATACTCCGCGCACGGCCTCGCCGCCTTTCGCTCTGGGGTAGCTCACCCTGAGCGGAAGGTTTTTCTATCCGCTCCAGAATATGGGGTTCGTTTCAGGGGCGTCCTTTCCGCTTATCCCCTTTCTGATTTATTCCTTCTTTATCCTACCGTTTATTTTTTTTAAAAAAAAAATTCCAATAAAAAAAGAGGTTTGATTCCCATCCTATAAAATGTTTATATTATTTAAGTCTGATTAATTGTGGAAAGAATATCGTAGACGAGGACTTATTTCAGGATGATGGGCCTGTTGGGACAGTTACTGATATTGGAAAGAAACGTGGACAGGACAAGTAATTTATATTGGGTCTCCTATCGAAGTACTAATTAGATTCACTTTTAGTGACTTTTATTGGGGGGACGTGTGGGAAATCAGCCTCCCAGGGAAGGAAATATTAAAAGGGCAGAAAAATATATTTCCTCAAGGATTTTAAAAGCAGAAACCAGCCCTGCCTCCAAGTCTCTCTGTCCCAAGCAGGAGCCAGCTCTACAAATGCAGATGTAAACCATCAGGAAAGTTGGAGCTAGAAGCTTAAGAAGACAAAAGACACCTAAAATCTGCATATCCCACCCAAACTCTAGGAGTCATTAGCCCCAGCACCAGGGAAGCAGGATATAACCCTTGGGACATAATAGGATTAACCCACTACCATCAAGAATACCAGAAAGGCACACCCAGATTCAGGTCAGAATATGTGACACAGGAAATACAAAGCCTAAAACAGGAACTGGAAACTACTCCAAACAAAAGGCTTCAGAGGGTATAAAAACCCACTCCTCACAAGTGCTCAGCCCTTTTTTCTCTCTCTTTCCTGCCAGAACCATCTTTCTGTCTGGCTCTTCAATAAACTGCAACCTTCTTTCTAAAGCAGTCGCCATGTTGTTTATCTCCGGCTTGGATGAATCATGATGACTTTTCTCCCAACAGACGTAAGCCAACATTGGCTGGATTTCATTTGATGATTTATTTACGTAATTTAAAGACAACAAAAATATTTACCAAAGTTGAATGTAAATTTAAGAATATGGCCAAAAATATTTTTAAATTTGGTATTTTAGATAAACTGACCTGAATAGAGAATACAGATGTGAATATCACATAATGATGGGAAGTGAATAGAACTATACCATTGTATCATAGGAGATCCTCTTTCGTGATTGTTGTGTAGTCTTTTCCTCACAATTATTTTCTCTCTTCACAAGAAAGGTGGCCAGAATGAGCAGGGCAATTGAACATCCAAGGCATCTTCCAATTTTGATTTAGTTAAGTGTGTGGACCCAACTGTTCTCTGCAAAGTATTGTGACAATGTTGTTTGAACCAGTCTACTTCAGTAAACCATTTATAAAATGAACTATAAGTCACTTAATGTGACTCAGCCATTAGATGAACTCACAAGCTCAGCAGGTATGTCTGATAGCTGAACTTATCTACCTCTACAGGTATAGCTTTCACATTGGTAAATACAAGCATTTATGCAATGTAACTGCAAAACTAAAGAGAATTCATACTGGAGCTTGTATTGTTCAGCATACCTATATCATTTTATTTCTTTATTACAGTGAAATTCCCAATAATATTTATCAAGTAAGATATCTCTCTTTCCACTTCAACTTCTTTGTTCTTCAGATTGGCTATGCTCAGAATAATCCATATTTTATTGTAAAGTAAAAATATATTTTACTTCCATTCAGTTGTGTCCGATTATCAGAGACTGCCTGGACAAACCCCTGCAATTTTCTTTGCAAGTTTTTCAGAAATGGTTTGCTAGGATTTATTTCTTAAGGTTCAGAGAAAGTGAATAGCCCAAGGTCACCTAGCTGGTTTCATGCCCAAGGCAGGACTAGAACTCAGTCTCCCATTTTGTAGCCTGATTGCCTTGCCACATACCAAACTGGCTTTAAAATAAAATGATTATATCCTTTATGAAATAAAGCATTTTTCTTCAGGATGGGGTTAAAAAATAGGAGCATAATTTTTGCCTGGGTTGTTTTTTTTTCACATTTCCCCAAATATTTCCCAAATATTCATTATGTTTGGTGTAGTGATTAAGGCAGACATGTCAAACACAAGGCCCGTGGGCCAGATGCGGCCCGCGAAGTGGTTTCATGTGGCCCGCGAAGCCATCCTGAAACAGTGAGGGAATGGCCCCCGCTGGCCGGGAGCCAATGTACAATTTTGTGGTGGCCATCTATGCTGAAATGTATTCAGTCTTAGCTCCACAAAGCCGTCTGGAAACAGCAAGGAACCAGCCCCTGCTGCGTCGCCCCCGCCCCCTGGGTGCATGCTGTGGAGGTGTCACCCTTTGTGAGGAATGAAGGAATGCACCATCGCCTGGAAGTGGCCAGCAAATGGCCCTGGCCTACTTCACATATCCGGCTTGATGGGTTCTGGGGGAGGGGTTTCGGCAGGCAGTGGGGTGCTCTCTTCACAGCACCAAGAGGCTGAGCCCCCATAGGCACCCTTGACGTGAACGATGTAGAGCTAGCCATGGCCACCCAGTAGGCTGCACTCACCCTGGCCACACCCACCCGGCCCCCCAAGGGCAACCGCAATGCTGATGCGGCCCTCAATGAAATTGAGTTTGACACCCCTGGATTAAGGTGACCTAAAACCAGGAGAATGAATTATTTATGCCACTTTCTCTTGGCCCAATCTATTTCATAGAGTTGTAGAGAAAATAGGAGGCAGGAGTATTAAGTGTCTACCACCCTGAGTAGATCAAATGTAAAAAAAGGCTAGCTGAAAAATATAATAATACCAGGGTTTTTTTTGTCATAGAACGCACCGTAACGGAATTCCGGCATCTTTTTTCGATGGATTTTCCAGAGTTGCGTTCTTTTCCTATTGTTTCCCTTCCTATCCTCGTTTAATTTTGAAAATGCCCCGATGGCGGTAAGGTGCGAGCGGGGTCCCCTCCAGCGCTGTCTGCCTCCTCTAGGAGAAACCATGAGGCATTGGAGCACCACAGCCAGATTGGCTGGGTCAGACCATGTGGTGTGGAAGCAGATGGTGGCGGTGGGAAACACATAAACATGGAGGCCATCTTTCACGAGAGGGTAAGCAAGCCTTTTGCTTTCCCTTACAGAAAATGGGGTAGATACAATATTTGATCTACTCAGGGTGGTAGACATACATAAAAAAAGGCGAAGCGAGAGGAAAGAAAGGTGGCTGGCGTGGAAGCTTGCCCGACAGCAAAACTTTGCTGCTTCAGTTCCTTGGGTAGTTCAAAAGCTGGGATGTCTACGAAAATCTCTTTTTAGTCTTTCATACTTTATATTCAAACTGCAGATGGGAAGAATATGAATAAAGCCAATGTCTTGTGATTTGAGGGTATTATTAATAATAATATATATTAATTATGTATTGGCCAGATGTAAATGTAGACCTACAGTATGAGGTTTAATCAGATCTATTTATTAAATTGGGTTTAACTTAAAGGTAAATTAAAAGTAATCTGTTCACTGACAAAGTTTCAACTTTAATTTGTTTCAAGTCAATATCCATATTAAACGCCAAATGTAAATTTTTCCACCTTGTTTGACAACTTCTTAAAAATAATTCAATCTTTTACAAGCAACCAAATTTTGTTTTATTGGGCCAATTTCATTCCAAATAGAAAGCTGACATTTCCACTGATTAAACAAAATGGGTATGCCAATGGTAAATGTCCCAAAAGAGTAATAAAATGCCTTCTTGTAATTTAAAGCCACACAGTGCATGGTAACATTAATAGTATTAACTTACCTTGGACAAAATCTTAGTCTTTTAGATACACTAAAAATTGAAGGGTTTTTTTTTTCAACTACAAAGGTAAACCTTGTAGGGTAGGCAAGGCGGGTTGTATGATGTGTGTGAGTTCCGGCANGCAGGCAGTGGGGTGCTCTCTTCACAGCACCAAGAGGCTGAGCCCCCATAGGCACCCTTGACGTGAACGATGTAGAGCTAGCCATGGCCACCCAGTAGGCTGCACTCACCCTGGCCACACCCACCCGGCCCCCCAAGGGCAACCGCAATGCTGATGCGGCCCTCAATGAAATTGAGTTTGACACCCCTGGATTAAGGTGTTGACCTAAAACCAGGAGAATGAATTATTTATGCCACTTTCTCTTGGCCCAATCTATTTCATAGAGTTGTGGAGAAAATAGGAGGCAGGAGTATTAAGTATGTCTACCACCCTGAGTAGATCAAATATAAAAAAGGCTAGATGAAAAATATAATAATATCAGGGGGTTTTTTTTGTCATAGAACGCACCGGAACGGAATTCCGGCACCTTTTTTCGATGGATTTTCCAGAGTTGCGTTCTTTTCCTATTGTTTCCCTTCCTATCCTCGTTTGATTTTGAAAATGCCCCGATGGCGGTACAGTGCGAGCGGGGTCCCCTCCGGCGCTGTCTGCCTTCTCTAGGAGGAGCCATGAGGCGTTGGAGCACCACAGCCAGAGCATGGCTTGATTGGCTGTGTCAGACCATGTGGTGTGGAAGCCGATGGTGGCGGTGGGAAACACATAAACATGGAGGCCATCTTTCACAAGAGGGTGAGCAAGCCTTTTGCCTTCCCTTACAGAAGATGGGGTAGATATAATATTTGATCTATTCAGGGTGGTAGACATACATAAAAAGAGGCGAAGCGAGAGGAAAGAAAGGTGGCTGGCGTGGAAGCTTGCCCGACAGCGAAACTTTGCTGTTTCAGTTCCTTGGGTAGTTCAAAAGCTGGGATGTCTACAAAAATCTCTTTTTTGTCTTTCATACTTTATATTCAAACTGCAGATGGGAAGAATATGAATAAAGCCAATGTCTTGTGATTTGAAGGTATTATTAATAATAATATATATTAATTATGTATTGGCCAGATGTAAACGTAGACCTACAGTATGAGGTTTAATCAGATATATTTATTAAATTGGGTTTAACTTAAAGGTAAATTAAAAGTAATCTGTTAACTGACAAAGTTTCAACTTTAATTTGTTTCAAGTCAATATCCATATTAAACTCCAAATGTAAATTTTTCCACCTTGTTTGACAACTTCTTAAAAATAATTCAATCTTTTACAAGCAACCAAATTTTGTTTTATTGGGCCAATTTCATTCCAAATAGAAAGCTGACATTTCCACTGATTAAACAAAATGGGTATGCCAATGGTAAATGTCCCAAAAGAATAATAAAATGCCTTCTTGTGATTTAAAGCCACACAGTGCATGGTAACATTAATAGTATTAACTTACCTTGAACAAAATCCTAGTCTTTTAGATCAAGGCTTTTCAACCAGTGGTACGGGTACCACCTGTGGTACAGTGGCACCTGGCAGGTGGTACACGGCCATCCTAGAAAAGTGGTAGCGGGGGGGGAAATGAGCTGAACCAGTGGCAGCACCTCACAAGCCTGAGCGAGAGATGGCTGGAGTTGCAGGGCTGTCAGGGCTCAGCGGAAGCACCAGGATCAATGCCAGGCTCCAGCTGGAGCTCAGCGCTAATCCTGGCACTTCTGCTGAGCCCAGAAGAAGCACCGATCAGCTGGAATGTTGCAGCATCTCCAAGGTCTTATGATTTACATTCAGATGCTTGGCAAATGATTCATATTTATCACGGTCACAGTGTCCCAGGGTCATGTGAAGTGACCAAAACCTACTGCAACCATCCATCAGACGGGGGAATAAAAACCAAAAACCCCCCACCCCACCCCCGCTGCCAATCTTCAACGGAAATGCTCACAACAATGAAAACCTTGGACAGGAGGAAGAGCGCCACCGGGTGGGCAGGCAGGTGTCTTGCTCGGCTGTGGCTTGGGGGGGCACTTTTTTTAGTGCCATTGTAACTTCGAACAGTCATTAAGCGAACTGTTTTAAGTCGAGGACTACCTTTACTTCATCAGTTTTTTCCTTTTTTGGGGGGGGGTCAAGTTTTTGACGCCTTGCTAGGCGACTGGTGGTATTCGGATGTTGCCATATCTTAAAAGTGGTACAATGGGTGAAAAGGTTGAAAAGCCCTGTTTTAGATACACTAAAAATTGAAGGTTTTTTTTTCAACTACAAAGGTAAACCTTGTAGGGTAGGCAAGGCGGGTTATATGATGTGTGTGAGTTCCGGCACCTTTTTTTTTTTTTTTTTTTTTTTTTACAAAAAAGCACTGAATAATACCATTTCTGTCAAGCTACAAAATTTACTGTCTTTAGGACCGCCGTAGTGCTTCTAGTTTGTTTACAGTTACGGGGGGTGAGATGGTAGAGTTTGGGATCCACAGGTGCTTCTTAAAGGCGTGAGAGCCAAAGCCACTGAAGAGATGTTTTGGCAAACCGAACTTTCTTCTAATAACAATTGCTGGAAGATTAATTGGACAGTGTGACCTGAACTATTAGAGAGGGGAAGGAAAGTTTTACTCTTTTAATTATCTGTTTCCCACCGTATTCTTGGAGCTAGCTTTCCTTCTATCGTACCGGTTTGCTAATGCCTAATAAAGTTTACATTAGAGATCGCAATGTCTCTGGTGTTTTGCTTCGTTGGCTTCTCAGCTGGAACTTGACAACTTTGTTACTGAATACCATTCTACACAACAGTAAAGCAGCACTCCCTTCTCTTATATTGGCAAGGATTATTTGTTTTCATTTAACTTTTTCCTTCTTTCAGAACTACATTGTTTTCTCCACTGTTGATAGAGGATTAAGCTGCCATTACCCTTCAATGCACAGAATTATTCTATATCTGAATCATTATGGAGGATGCAAAATGGTAGCTAGCTGTTAAGGAAGTTATTGTTGTTGCCTCTTGTATTAGTCATACAAGACAAACTCTTAGAGAAGAAGCAAAACTATGTTGCTGATACCTTCTAGGAGAGAGCCCATCAAGAAGATATTTGCACATAACTCACTAGGGTCACTGGAGCCCTCAAATGTTTCATATGGGAAAGGGTCTTGTGTCCTCATATATTACATATTTCGTATACAGTAATTTATCTTTACTTACTCATCTTCATGAATTCCATTCGTGATCTACATTAGATGTAAAGGGGAGGGGGAATAAAATGTCTACACTCTATGGTGTTTGTGCTGGTTAAGGTTAACAAAAATGGAGTCCAACAGAAGCTGGAGAATCATTGCAATATTTCTCTCACAAGCCACAATTTTTTAAATCATGGTATGCTGACTGGTTAGGTGCCTACAACTAAATTAGAGCCAAATTGCACTATAAATTAGCATGTTGTATGACTAAGCTATTTCATAGCACAAGTAGCTTCAAAGTTTAATCTAGTATGAATAAGGAATTGTAAATGAAATGTAGCCATGCTTAATATCAGCATTATAATTCTGTGTGTAAGAATATATAACCTATAGAGGAAGCAGGGTAAGCATCAGTGATGGTGGGAAGTGCAATTCAGTGCCATGTACATTTGTGCTACCGTTAATACCTAATGCCACTTCGTCTTTTGCATTGTGAAAGCAAGCTGTATTTAATATGACACAAAGATCCCCTATCTGTTTAGATAAAAGAAAGGACCAGAGTTTACAAATTCTCTGCTATGGGAAACATTGGATTGTGTAAGTTTCCCAGAAGGGCAAGCCCAGCCCACCATCCGGTCCATAATCCACACAAAAAGAGGTTGGATGGCCATGAAGCAGGTTGTGATTTCAGCTGAAGAATGCACATTACTTCTGCTGTGCTGTGTATACACTAGAAAGATTATCTGAGATCCAGTGTGTAGAAATAAAGAGAAAAAAGCTGTGTCATGTGAAATCTCTGATTCTGTAAACAGAAGCAGCTTTGTTAAACATTTGGCCACAACATTTACAGCAGATGATAGTATTAGAGTATTATGTTCAAGGTAAGTTCTTTTCTTTGAGAAAGAGAATAAAACTGCCTCATCTTTTAGAACCTTTTATTCGACATCACCTTTTTCCTTCCATCACATTTATCAATGGTATTTCTGTGTTGCTCCATTCGAACAAGCTCTGAGCAGCAGACAATATTAATAGAAAATTAAAAGCAAAGAAAACTCACAATGATCCAATGTTATGTCAGCTACCAGAAGCCCCCCTTCACCCCTTTTTCCCACCTCTTTTTGGGTTGTTTGTTTTTTGAGAACGTTCCTGAGAAGTGGAGGAATTTAAATATGCTTGTGCTTCTTAAGTTAAAGCACACATCTTGATGTTTAAAGGCTTATCCAATACTTATTTGGGATAGCAGATATTTATGAAGGACTCTAAAGAGACATTAGAAAGACATCATCTTAACATAAACTGTCACGAATGTGTAAGATCAAAGTTTCTGGTTTTTGTACAGTATATCATTCCCCAACCTAGTGAATACTTAGTGAAATTTTATGGGCTAACAACTTATAGTAGCATCCACACATCACTGTGGTGATATAAAATCTGTTTTTGTTAGTGTACAGAACTATAAATTGCTAGTGTAGAACTGCATGCATGTTTTCTGTATAAATGATGAAATAGTGTAGATTTTTTCCTTTTGTTTTTGTTCTTATGAGAATTATTACAGTGTGGCAGGCTCACTATCCAATTCTCATTCATGATGGTTTTAACATTATGAGTAGTTAATTCAAAGATGGGTGGAAATGAACACCAAAGGGAGGGATTACTTAGGACTCAAGCCTGTTTATTCTTAAGACTGCTCGCTGTGAGAACAACAATCACCTTGTTTAATTGGCTTGTTTGTTAATAAGCATTTTAGCTTATTCCTTACTTGAAAAGGCTCCCAGGCAGCTTATAGATAAATTTCAAAGAAGAAATATGTAGCCACCCAACAGAACAGAAAATGGGGAGGACAAAGAAGAAACAAGCATAATCTCAGTACTACATTACTTTAAATTACTGTAGGTAGGTAGGTTATAATTAGACACAAGTAGTTTGACAGAGAAATTATTGTGAAGCATTGGATGAAATTTTAAAAAGTAACATAGTTTGATTGTTCCACTTCATTTTGTCAACTCTTGCTCCTTTGTTCAATCATCTGTAACTTTGGAAATCATTTAGAAAAAAACAATCTGCTATGATGCCACGAGAATTCAGATGTCATAGAGTCCAGTAAAGCCAAGACTTTGGAAAAATGCAACAGGTCATCTTTCATCAAAGTTGGCCCAGTAGATAACCTTCACTCAAACTTGGTCATCAGGTATATTAGACTAAACTCTTGTTACTTTGCCTCCATGCTGCTTAAGTTTGAGTCCACATTTGGAGAGTGATACAGAGGGTCGGGCAAGAATGTGCCACACTGCTTACTTTGGCATAATACAAATTTAGTGGAACAAGTTTCAGTCCAAGTCTCAACAATGGATTTAAGCAATTAACTCAATAAGAAAAATACTTTTGGCTTGTTCTGTAGCAGGAGGTAAAATGGCTATCAATGACTCTCTTCATAATCTTGGTTTTGTTTTCTTCTGTTCATTTGTCCTGAAGGTTCATGGATTTGAGGTGCTGAGCATCACATCTACCCTATAAACACATTGGTGAAGGTATTGGTGCGTTATGCTGCTGAAACTTGCTGACCTTGGTTGAATAAGTGCCAAGGATTAGCAATACAATTCACCATTGATTTAGCAACAATGCTATTATATACCCCAAGCACTGATGGGATTTGTTCAATGTTCATGACTTGGGCTCTGAGGTGAAAAAGGGGCTTGCTCATAGCTTTCTAAGCCTCTTTGACTGCATCCAGCAGACTGTTGATATTATATAAATTCTTTTGAAAAAAAAATCACCCTTTTGTACAAACAGAGCCAATATTTAACTTTGATGCGAAGCAAATTATACAGTAAAATGAATCTCAACAATCTCAGATATGTTAAAAACGATCTGCAGAAAATTAAACCAATCGCTGCCCAAACCTGTTAGGTTGCCATTCAGATATTTGTTTTTAAAAAACACTAAATTATGTTACCTGGGGAGAGGGGAGCACATATTAGAATCCATCATAGGTCGTCCAGGAGTTAACCTGGAAGTTTTCTGCTTGTCCTTTCTGTACAAAACCCTTTCTGGACCACAGGAGGTTCTTCTGAACAATTAGGCTCAGTGCTTTTTTTGAAGAAAAAAAAAAGGTGCCGGAACTCTCACATGTTATACAACCCGCCTTGCCTACCCTACAAGGTTCCATCCAAAAAAGGTGACGGAACTCCGTTCTGGGCGTTCTATGACAAAAAAAGCCCTGATTAGGCTAATACTCTCATGGTGTAGAAGGAAGATGCACTCTATCCCACATTACTCGAGAGGTTCCCGTGTTTCAGTCTAAAGAACTATTTGGAGGGGAGGGACTTTCTATTCCACTTTGGAATTACTTTCTTCCCATGTATTGAAGACCCGTGTATTATTTCCCGGTTTAAAACTACATGTCAGAAAATCAATCAATTTGGCCTCTCTCCAATTCATCTGTTTATAATGGGGTACACTTCAACATGTTAGACAAATATTCTGGGATATATGAGATATATGAGAGTCAATTTGGTGTTGTAGTTAAGGTCATGGCCTACAAACCAGGAGACTGAGTTCTAGTCTCACCATAGGCATGAAAGTTATTCACTCTCAGCCCAATTCACCTCATGGGGTTGTTGTGGGGAAAATAGGAGAAGAAAAGGATATTATTTTTGTTTGCCACCTTGAGTTACTTATAAATTAATAAAGGCAGGATAAAAATCTAATAATAATAATATATGCAATTTTTGTGTATAATCTATGCAATTTGCTTGGCAGCCGGTTTGGCCTAACTGGCTTAGATTAAGGCACCTGGCTAGAAATCAGGAGACCATGAGTTCTAATCCTGCCCTAGCATGAAAGCTGACTGGGTGACTTTGGACCAGTCACACATTCTCAGCCCAACCCATCTCATAGGGGAAAATAGCAGGAGGAAGGAATGTTAGGTACGTTTGCAGCCTTGGTGTATGGCCTCATATTTAACCAATCTAAGTCCTAGTAATTATCAGATAACTTTTGTAAAGCTGTAATTAAATGGCTTTCCATCTTAGGTCCTGTTAGGAAAGTTCCAGGGCATACTGCTTGTACAAAGATTCTGCCCACGTAATAACTCATAAATAGAATCAGTGGAGCACATATTTTTCATCTGTATATTATATACTGATCTGAAAATAAAAGTAGGAAAAACTCTTCATTATTTCACTTTAAGAATGTTTGGGGTATTTTTAAAATGAATACTTACACATTCTTATTGACTTATAAAGTAAATAGAACTTGGATTCGTGATTTATAGTTCCAATATCCAGCTCAATATGTCCACAGGTTAAACTGACAATTTATTATTTTCCTCCATGCATTCTATCACAAGGTCTTTCAACTGCTGTCTTTCCATTCTTTTCAATCTGAAATAAAACATCTGTAATCCTGAATAATTCATTTCAGGAAAAAAAAATCACTTTTCTTCTCCTTGATCTCAGGCAAAAAAAAAATTAGAGAAATGTAGGATTTAAAATGGTCTGTGGAACTGTGGGCAAAATGTTCCCTTGGGAGTCCTTTCCTAAGCAAAAGGACCACGTTATGGCTGGCTGGTAAAATAGTACAATAGCTCTTCTCTCCAGAGAATGCTGAAGACTGCCCAGCCCTCTGGCACTGATTCTAACTAGACTGTCATTCCCAGGTCAGTCCCTACAATTTCTGCTGACCAGATTGACCTTCATAATGAGATCATGTCTTTCCAGAAATCCTGCTGATGCCTTCATTCTGCAAAAGTGGTATATATAGAGGGACGTTTCCTATAATCCCGCAGTGTGGTTCAGTTAAGACCTCACTATCATCAAAGTGACTGCACTGTCTTTGCCCCCCCACTTTTAAGCTTGCAGCCACAGCAAAGACCATGGATATTGCCATTCAGCATCCCTGGTTCAAACGAGCTCTTGGACCTTTACTTCCAAGCCGCTTTTTTGACCATTTTTTTGGAGATGGTTTTTTTGAATATGATCTCCTGCCTTTGTTTTCTTCTACCATCAGCCCATACTACAGGCAATCTTTCTTCCGTACTTTGCTGGACTCAGGTGTTTCTGAGGTAAGACTCCTGTACCTCAATATATTTAAACTCTTTTAAAGCTCTCTCCTAAAAGCAACACTGATTTGATTTCTGGCAAAGCTGACTAGAGACTAGAATGCGGTAGGATTTACAACAGTTTGCAGAAATGCGAACAACATAATCTGAAATTGTTCCAGAATTTAATCAATCTTATCAATACTGTAGGCAGGTGAGATGGCCAAAGAACAACAGCAGACTGTTCTTGTTATCACATACTTCAGCTGTAATGCAGTTGTCTTATGATGATAATTTGAAAGAAAGGAGCATATTTGTTCTTAATGTAGTCAAATATTTGCCAAATACAGACTGGAATGCATATATACACGCTTAGGTGAAAGCAGATGTTTGTGTATTTGACATTTGTATTCAAATCAAATTGTTTCTTTGTAGCTAGAAATAAATTCATGTTCAACCATTAGTACTGCACCATGTATGTTCTTTACAGAAAACATTAGGCATGTTATGATCAGAGTGCTATATGGTAATCTATTGAAAGAATAGCCTATCAACGATTTATAAAGATAAAGTGTTACTGAGACCAGATTTTAGAACAATCAAGTTTGAAATGCTATCTGTTTACTCTTTATTCTGTTTCATATTCTGCAAACATATATAAAATACAAATCAACAAGCTAGCAAGAACTCAGATGACAAAGTGATTACTTTTAAAAATCAGTGAGAAATCTTAAGATTACTGAAGTGTTTATGATGTATGAATATTTAAGGTCAGTGAATTACAACCTGTACTAAATGATTTGATGGAAATAAAAAAAATCTATTCATGAAATAGATGAATGCCCAAACCACTAAGTGAATTTGCTGTGATCCTAATGTGAAGTGAAAGGAAGCCAGAAAATGCATTGCAAGCTGTTTTTCAGAATGTATACAAATCCAAAATTTACATCCAAATGTAGCATATTAATTCCTTATGCTTTGAATAAATCAATTTTGTCATTTTAACGTATCAGTCTTAAAATAGTACTTAAAGGTGGATAACCGCTACTGCCTCCTGCCTCCTGTGTAGTTACTCTTTATCACCTGCTTTAAGTTTTCTAAACAACAAGAAAGAAAGAAAAAAGACCACATCATCTAGACTCATATAAGGTGAAGAAAGGCAAAAGCACTATAAAAAACCGTTGTCCATACATTCATTTTACTTTAATATGTTACGGTAGATTTTTGCCATATTTTCTATATACAAATTATTTTAAAAATCAGGCTAGTACAAAAGCTCCCCATGTCAATATTCATTACAGTAGGTATTTAGCACACCCCAGTCAGTTCATCTCCAACCAGCCTTAGGCTGAGGCTACTTTTAAAAAGCTCAGATATTTTGTTCTTATAAACTGTATTTCAGAGGACATCATCACATAATCTGAGAGAAGAGGAAAAAAAATCACCTAATCTTGCTAATAGTTTAAATTTTAATTCTTGGGGGGGATGTGTTTATGTGGTCTTTATTTCATTTCCAGGTGAGATCTGACCGAGACAAGTTTCTTGTCTTTTTGGATGTAAAGCATTTCTCCCCTGAAGATTTGAGTGTGAAAGTCATTGAGGACTTTGTGGAAATTCATGGCAAACACAATGAGAGACAGGTAAGGAAGAGTGATATTGAAAATTTCCATTACATTACAAATGCAGAGAAATTATTTCATTCACCTGATATTAACACCTTCAGTTTAGGTAAAGGAGGTTGATTGTGGATCTGCTCCAGGAAAGATTATATGACAAGATATGGTGATGATAATGTTACTGTAGGACTAATACTAATGGGTAGAAGTTTTAGGAATGTTTATTATAAGCTAAACAATAGATATTTCCTATGGAAAAGAGCTTTCCAATAGGCTGACTTAAAAGGTAGTAACTTCTCCTGCACTAGAGGTATTAACACAGAGTTGGACTGTCATCATGAAAGGAAGCCATATTTCCACTAAGTTTGAATCTGGACTAGAAAATCTCTACGTCTCCTTCCAACTCTGATTACAGCTTTAAAAAAAAATATTTTTGACTATATAAGTTCTAAGAAAACAGCTTGTGCTCAAATATTATCAGGGAAAGAGAGCTGCATTTTCCATTGGGGAAAGACCAAAATGTATAGTAGACTAAAAAAAAACTAGCATCATTTAAAAAGTTATCAGAACTTTAAATAGGTTCTAGAGGAGTAGCTACAATATGTTATTCATAGCAAAAATAATGAAGAAATAAAAACATAAACTTTGGTGGATCACAATGTAATGGAACAAATGTGATAAAGTATACTGTAATCCACCAAAATTTATAACATAATTTGTTTGTCTTTGTGGCCTGCATGATCTTTTATAATTTTAATTAGACTGTTAAAAGAAAATCTAAAGTATAGTATAGTCAGAAGAAAAGGGTGATTTAGTTGGAGGAGGTTTATGAACTGTGGATATTTTCCATTTCCTCTGAAGCAGTTTGAAGATATTTCATGGCTGTTTTCCAAAACTTCAGACTTTACCAACTGAGGACAAGCAGTCATTTGCAAGTTGAGTGGCTTAGACATGTGTCATAAATAAGTAAACAAACAATAAATAAAAACCACTACCCATATCTGTCTGCCGTAAGTAGCATAAATACTCAATAGGTAACAAAAAAAAACCCTCCTAAGAAATATATTGCTTTTCATTTGGAAATCCAAAATTTCACATTCTTTGCTACGTGAAAATACGAACCTATAAAATCAGCATTTCCCTTAAAGAACCTGCTAGAAAATTAAAGTTATAAGACTGTGCCAAGTGGGGTTGACAGCCCCTTTCTTGGAGGGCTTAAAATCTTGTAAGTTTAGAAGTCAGTTGTGTTAAAGAGAGGAAATAAAAAAGAAGCAAGATCAAACTACATAAGTATTTTGCTTTATGGTCCTGTGTGGTAGATGAGAAAATTAAATTTGTCATGTACTAAATTTGATCTGAATGGCGTTACTCATTTAAATTTCAATAGCGGGTCCCTTTTAAATAGAGGGTCCCAATCAGTGGTGGGATTCAGCCGGTTCGGCAGAACCGGTAGCTAACTTTTTGTTGCTCAGGCCCAGAATGGACTTCTGGAAGCAGCGTCCACACAGAGAACCAGTTGTTTACATATTTGAATCCCACCACCAGTCCCAATCCTACTGGTCTTTGGAAAGACAATAAAAACTTGGCTTTTTCCTTGTATTTTGGAAATATAGATTGATTGAAATTACCGCCTAGAGGGTTGTAATGTATTTTGTGGGTTTCTAAGTTCCTGTCATTTCTAGCTATTGTGATTTTAATGGTTTATTGTTCCCCACCTAAACATGTTGCCACATATACCTCATAAATCAATCAATAAATCTTCACCCCACTTTTGGCTTAATTTAAATATGAATCATTGTCAGAAGCAAAATACTGAAGTCACCTTACTCCCACAGTATGATCCTAGTCTATGTCAGGGCTGTATATCTATAAATGTTTGTGTGAGAGAAACAGAGAAAGAAGAAAGAAAGGAACATCTTTCATACAAGGAGTTATGAAGTTAGGACCAAATGAATTCTTTGTCCTTAAAATATCGTTCCTGGACTTTTATTTTAGGGGGCACATTATGCCAAAATGAACTCCATTATCTGATGGCCCATACAACTGAATAAACTGCAAAGACTCTGCTTTCATAAGTTAGCATGGTTCCTTGGGGTTGAGAATCTAGAAATGGATTTCTTTTTTTCAAATACAGTACAGGAATGTTAGAAATATCTACCTCAAGACTTACAACATAGAGACTGACATTGAATACATTTTAGAGGGGTTGTTCAAAACACGTCAAGTTCAAAACAGCTGCTTTGAGCAGTTCATGCTCAAAACAAAATGTATATGCTTCATGAGTTTTGGTTCAAGCATAAAACAGAATGTGACCATTTCATGGGAAAACATTTCTAGTGTTTTGTACTTTTTATGTGAGGCAGTTAAAAATTGATTTGCCTCTTGCTATTTTCCTTCCTAGGCCAGTATAGCAAGATAGACCAGTCATGTACTTATCACTACTGGCTTAGGGTTGGTAGCGTGATCTGGGAATGAAGTTTTGGAACAACGCTGCTGGCATTTTAAGGAAACCATTTGGGATCTGATTGTTCCCCTATCCTTCATGCCATTGCCAGGCTGCCACTACTATTTTGTAAAATATTTGTACAGTATGTGAATGTGCTTGCGTATATAAAGAAAAGCAAGTGAAATGTCAGTGAGAAAAAGTAATACAATATTGGTTTGGCCTACTCAAAAGTGTGTGTGTGTGTTCTGTGCGTGCTCCTGCTGATTTGTGATTCAGAATACCTGTATAGATGTGGCGAGTCTTGAAAGGCTCCCACAATCAATAGGGCAAACGAACATTTGCAAAGTGTATACGCATACTCTCAGTCGCCATTCCACATAGCATCTTTTCATTTCTCTGAAATGTTTGAAGGTAATGGCTTGCTTCAGATTCTTTGCCAATGGCTCTTTGGGAGTTTTTGATTGAAATGCCATTGAAAAGTAACTTTGGATGGCTTGCCGAGTTTTTGGTGTTCACCACTGTACTCAGTGTTTTCTTGTGTTCATTTGTAGAGATTTAAAAATGCAGCAGGCTCTATGCAAGTTAACTTTGCCTTTGTGTACTCTGCTCATCCTTTTGTATGAGCCTGTGTATGTGTGTGCATGATTCTTTTTTCTTTTTTTGCTACTGAGGATGTAAATATAATTTACATTTGGGATGTAAATGCTGGCAGTCAGGTGGGAAAATTCTGGCAGTCTATATTTCCAGAATAAGGTGGCTCTCCGTGTCAATAGCTTGTGCATGCCCCTTCCTTCCTTCCTTCCTTCCTTCCTTCCTTCCTTCCTTCCTTCCTTCCTTCCTTCCTTCCTTCCTTCCTTCCTTCTTCCCTCCCTCCCTCCCTCCTTCTCTCCCTCCCCTTCCCTAATTGATTTGAAAGGGATGTGCAAGAGATTAAGATCTATGCATTGTTTTTTTGATGGCACACAATCCATTAATCAATCAGTCTGTCCACCAGTCAGTTAATTGTTTTTTAAACTAGAGAATGTCAGGCTAATAACCAGGTTTTTTTTTTAAAAAAAAATAGCACAGCTCCCCCTCCCCAAGGCAAAGGGAGAAGGGTATAGTTGTACTTGAAATTTAAAAAGACAGCACAGGATGATGAAACGGATCTTTCCACGTGGCATCCTTGGTGCTCTCTGTACTTGGTTGTTTTCTTGCAGATATTTCATTACCTGACTAGGTAACATCTTCAGTGCTAGAAGGGAGTGCATTTGTTCTTTATTTATATACAGTAACTTCTCAACTAGTCCAATATCCTTCTCATTTAGTCTGCCAGGCACTAGCTAGAGGGCTGGAAGCTGCCAAGTCTTGCCCCTGGACAAGCTACTGTATATACAGTAAACAGAAAGCAAAATCCACTCCATTCTAGCACTGAAGATGTTACCTAATTCGGTAATGAAAGTCTGTAAGAAAACAGTCAAGCTCAGAGGGCACCAAGGACTCCACAGTTCAACTCTGAACTACTTGTACTCTCTACTATTGGTTTCTTCTTCTTCTTCTTCTTCTTCTTCTTCTTCTTCTTCTTCTTCTTCTTCTTCTTCTTCTTCTTCTTCTTCTTCTTCTTCTTCTTCTTCTTCTTCTTCTTCTTCTTCTTCTTCTTCTTCTTCTTCTTCTTCTTCTTCTTCTTCTTCTTCTTCTTCTTCTTCTTCTTCTTCTTCTTCTTCTTCTTCTTCTCCTCCTCCTCATCTTCCTCCTCCTTCTCCTCCTCCTTCTCCTTCTCCTTCTCCTTCTCCTTCTTGAAAAAAAAGGTTACAAAACATTTTATCCGCTTCAGATTTTGTTCTGTCAAAGCTTGAAATATTGTGATATAATATTCTACATGGAATAGTTTGTTTCAAGCTTGAAATAAAATACATATTTCATTTATGCATACCCCAAGATTTTAGTCTTGAACTTAATACTTTTTCAGCCAATACTTGAAAGATTAATCTTGGGAAAGTCAGAGAATCTTATTTTTTAGTCTTAAAACTCTGATCAACAGTTACTTCTCTCTCAGACAGATTACAACCGTGGAAAAGAACCATGAAACAACTTGAGTTTGATGCTTGTAATGATGGGGAAAAGACAGTACAGGAGTAATGGTTCCTCATCTGCAAAGAGGATAACGGAATATTTTAATTTTTGAAATCACAGCTTTATGAACTTAAAGATTCTATCTTAATCAATGTTGGTCCATGAGGTATGGGGGTGATATATGTCATAAAGTAAAAATGGAGAAAAAAAGAAAAATGAGGTACAAAAATTCTGTTTCATCTTACTTGTTACTGTATGCTGCTAATTTATTAATTGCAAAAAGTTGTGGGCCTTTTTTAGGAGAGCAGAAAGATAATTCAAACTGTTGATTATATTATCTCGGAACTATATCAATTCATTATCAATTAATCTGCCAGTTCATTTGTTTTGCTACAGGGATTTCCACATTAGTGTTGAGTAAATTGATGAGCCAATTTGGTCTAGTGATTAAGGCGCCAGGCTAGAAACCAGGAGACTGTAAGTTCTAGTCCTGCCTTAGCCATGAAAGCCAGCTACAGTATGTGACTTTGGGTCAGTCATTCTCTCAGCTCATGACAATGTCAGACTTGGGCAACACTTAGTTCAGGGGTGTCAAACTGCCGGCCCATGGGCCGGACACGTCACAAGGAAACCACACCCTCCCCACTGCCGGCAATGGGGAAAAAGTTCTGATACGTCGCACGACATCACGTGACGTCACAAGTTTGACATGTCTGACTTAGTTGTTCCCCCCAAAAAAGTGTACCCTGAGTTGCGTCAAGATGCTATAAAGAAAAAATAAAGTTTTCACTCACCAGACCTTCCAAAGTACTTTGAAATTAATCCATGATTTTTTTTCACTTCTACCAGCTGAGAACAAGGAGTGAAAATCACTGTCTTGCCACAGGCTGCTATAGCAATAGCAATTAGAAGTTAGACTTACATACTGCTCCACAGTGCTTTACAGCTGCTCTCTAAGTGATTTACAGAGTCAACATATTGCCCCAATTATCTGGGTCTTCATTTTACTGACCTCAGAAGGATGGAGTCAACATGAGCTGGTCAGGATCGAACTTCTGGCAGTAAACAGAGTCACTGTAGGTCCCTGCTGCTTTCACTATAACAGTTTCTCACTTTCAAAACAGAAAATGGGGTGGGGGGGAAGGAAAAACAAAAATACTGCCCCCCCCTCCTTCAAAGTTTTGACATTTTGCAGCAACCATCAACTCCCTGCCAAAAGAAAGATGGAAAGGAAAAACAGATGGCCAGTTTTATCCTTCTTCCTTTCGTCAGGGCTACGATGGGAATGGAAAGGGAACCATAGAAATCTCAAGCTAATTTCTGTTTTGCAGGACTTGAAGCTTAAGAGTTGAGAGGAGGAGGAGGAGGAGAGAACAAGAGTTCCCCCACAGTGGCAAAATAGAGCTATCATTGACTCTCCCTTTCTCCTCCCCAAATCTCTAGCTTTGTATGGGTCTCAGCTACAGTGTGGCTAAGGAAGTATTACATTGGTTAGCTTTTCTGCACTGCTGACATCATGAGAACCTATTTATTTAATACCATTTACAAGCTGGCACTACATGGCTAACACTACTATGTTAACAGATAGGAGCCGTGCAAATCTTTGGGAAGATGTTCATCCAGAGGTCAAGCATTACAGCCAAAAAGGTAGCTTCTGAGATCCTGATAGATGACACCGTTTAATCAAAGAGACTCAAAGCACACCTCCTTTGTCTGACCTCCCTGGATGGGCAGGTCCTATATCATGAATGATTTTATAAAGCATAACCAGTATTTTGAATTTGCACATGGATGCCAACTTGTAGCCAATGTAGCTTATAGAACAGCAACATCCCATTGACATATTGTGGTGCCACATTCTGGATAAGCTGTTGTTTCAAGTAGTCTTCAAGGCGAGTGCCATGTAGAGCACAAAGACCATTTTTGAGGTGACTAGGGAATAAGTAACTGAGGGTGTGAGCAACTGTCTGAAGGAATGGGCACAACTTATGCAATAGCTGGAATTGTGCAAAAGTCCTGTTGGCCATAGTTGCCACCTGCTCTTTGGGAAGGAACTGTAAGTTCAATGTGACTTACAGTCTCCGTAAAAGTATCAAGTGGAAAAGTCCACAGACGCAGACACATAATCTACATAGAGGTCTACAATTGTTTTTAAAGTATTTGCATGTCCCTTTGTGTGAAAGTGCCCAAAACCTTAAATTGTGTTTATTAACATTAACTAAACATGTACAGAACAGCGCAATATTTTATGTACTTATTTATTGCACTAGTACATCACTGAATCTGTCAGGGACTCCTGGCAATTTACAACTAGCAATTAAAACAGTTGCAGTACAAATATATAGGTAAAACATACACAGTAAGATAAAAATAAAAAGGTAAATCTAAACACGATCCCAATAATTTAAATGGAATTTCTCCAATCCAAGAAAAAAAATACTATAATAAGATTAATGATAAGTAATACCAAAATTTTTCCTATCAAATGTGTTCAGGAAGAGCTCTGTCTTTACTATCTTCGGGAGTGATATTAAGGGATTAGTCTGCCTTCTTAGAAGAAGCCATATTATACAGCAGGGCTATAAATATGATCTTGGCTCTCACATCATGGAAGTGGGAAACTTCTCCTGGAATGACCATACAGGATGGGTTGATTCTGGCTTCAAAATCTGGGTTCCAAGCCATTTAAGGCTTTATAGTCAGCAGCAGTACTTCAGATTGCACCTGGGAAAATACAGGTAGCTAATGCTGGGCCTGCAGTATGGGTGTTATGTGCTCTGGTGACTGGTACTAGCCAAGAAGCATTTTGCACCAATTACAATATGAAGATACCTTTAGACAACCTTGTGTAGAATACATGACTGGCTATATCATGCAAAGGTGAATCAATCTGCTCTGGACAGCTCTTTGAAGAGGGAGAGAATGGATGAAAGCAATATGGGGGGGGGATAAATGTTGGCTCATTTCTGCTTCTATAACTCTGTTCTGCAACCAGGCTGATGTTTATAGAGCAGTGGTTCTCAACCTGTGGATCGGGACCCCATTTGGGATCGATCGACCATTTCATGGGGGTCGCCAAGCAAGGCTGTCCGCCATTTTTTTTGCCCGCCATTTTTTTTGTCCGCCATTTTTTCCCCTTTTCCAGTGGGTGCCTTACCTCCCTTGGGCTGAGCCAGCTGGTGGTCGGCCTGCTCCGTCTCTGCCGCTTGCCAGCTACGCCTCGGCCGGCGCAGGGGGCGGAACCACGCATGCGTGGCGCTCCCGGGCAGGGAAAGTCCTCGACTTACGACCGGTTGGGTAGTCCTCGACTTACGACCGGTTTAGTCCTCGACTTACGACCGGTTTAGTCCTCGACTTACGACCGGTTTGGGTCGCGGCATTAAAAAGGTTGAGAACCACTGTTATAGAGCAATTGATCCTGAAGGACTTACCTGTTAACTATACCCTTTAATGCCAATGAGTTTTGTTTTGCTTTTGTTTTTGTTGCGTCTCACTTCAGGATGACCATGGATACATTTCCCGTGAATTCCATCGTCGATACCGTCTTCCTTCCACTGTCGACCAATCATCCATCACTTGCTCTCTGTCTACTGATGGCATGCTAACCTTCTCTGCTCCCAAGGTTCAGTCTGCCACAGACCCCGGCCATAGCGAGAGACCCATTCCCGTATCCCGCGAAGAGAAGCCGACTTCAGCTCAGTCTTCTTAGTTTGATCCTCCTGCTGCTGAAGCATCCAGGCTATCCACCCCTTTCAGGCCTCATTCACAGCACCCTTACATAGATATCAGTGAACGTCTAGGAGGTTTTCTTTTTGTTTTCATTCTTCTCTTGGAAGGAATGAGGGCTGGATGAACAGCTAGAGGATTTGAAGCTTTAGCCTAAACCAGGGGTAGGCAACGTTGGCTCTTTTATGACTCGTGGACTTCAACTCCCAGAATTCCTGAGCCAGCTTGGCTGGCTCAGGAATTCTGGGAGTTGAAGTCCACGAGTCATAAAAGAGCCAACGTTGCCTACCCCTGGCCTAAACTTTCCCCCACTTTCACACACCTTGTTAGGATGACAAGGAAGATGAGGTATCTTCCCAGAGCCTTCTGTATTCTTGCTGAAAGGGTTCCAAATGTCAGGCTGTATCTGATAACATCTGTCAAGCCCAAAACACAGGGCCGGGTTGCCAGCATGAGCTGTCACAGCATCGATCAGTCACATGAAGGCTGATGCAACGAAAGCAAGAATACAGATTTGTTGTCTTCTAAAGTAATTGAAGAGGCAGAAGCAGAGGTGAGCTAAGCTGAGTAGGGTGGTAGTGGCAGTGGGGAGTGGGTGACAGTTGCAACAAATTTGCTCTGCCCACTTTTAAGTTAAAAAAAAATGGAGGAGTTCATCGTGTTTGGAGGGATTTATAATTTTCTTCATTAAAAGTGTATTTTTTTAAAAAAAAACTTTCCCTCTGCAACATCCATAGCAGTGAGTGACATCGTAAGAGCCACTAATGCAAGAATGAGTATCTTTGCAGGCCTTTCAGGATCCATCACAGTTCAGAAGCTTCAAACCTGTATTCAGCTGTCCCTGGTCAGCAATGTATAGGCCACCTTCCTTAACCTTGCTGTAATTCTAATATAGTTCCATCTGTTTTACTGATATCTAGCATGCAACCTAAGATTCCAGCCAGTGGCAATCAATAAAGAAAATATGAAATAAGCAACTCCTTTTTCTCCATTCTCTTTTCAATTCTCCTTAGAAGCTTGTATTTTAAAAATAAAAATGAGACAAATGCAGTACACTTCCTCTGCTTACTCCGAGAATATTCATTTATCTTACTAACCCAAAGGAGGAATATGTCAACACACACACACACACACACACACACACACACACACTTTGCATGACAAAGTAGATCACAACCTACTACTTGAGAAGATAGAAAAATGCAGGTTAGACAGCATCACCACCAGATGGATCCGTAGCTGGCTGACCGGCAGTACTCAGTGTGTGATCCTCAATGGAACCACATCTACATGGAGGGAAGTGTGTAGTGGGGTGGCCCAGGGCTCTGTTCTGGGCCCAGTGCTCTTCAACATCTTCATCAATGATTTGGACGAGGGGCTAGATGGGGAACTCATCAAATTTGCAGACGACATCAAGATGGCAGGAATAGCCAACACTCCAGAAGACAGGCTTAGGATACAGGAGGATCTGGACAGACTTGAACACTGGGTGCTATCTAACAAAATGAAATTCAATGGTGAAAAAAGTAAGGTTCTACATTTAGGCAAGAAAAACCAAATGTATAGGTATAGTATAGGGGGTACCTTGCTCAATAGTAGTAACTGTGAGAGGGATCTCGGCATCCTAATGGACAATCATTTAAATATGAGCTAGCAGTGTGCTGCAGCTGCCAAAAAAGCCAACACAGTGCTAGGCTGCATTAACAGAGGGATAGAATCAAGATCACGTGAAGTATTAATACTTTACAATGCCTTGGTAAGGCCACACTTGGAATACTGCATCCAGTTTTGGTCACCACTATGTAAAAAAGATGTTGAGACTCTAGAAATAGTACAGAGAAGAGCAACAAAAATGATTAGGGGACTGGAGGCTAAAACATATAAGGAACGGTTGCTGGAATTGGGTATGTCTAGTTTAATGAAGAGAAGGATGAGGGGGGACATGATAGCAGTGTTCCAATATCTCAGGGGCTGCCACAAAAAAGAGGGAGTCAAGCTATTTTCCAAAGCGCCTGAAGGCAGGACAAGAAACAACGAATGGAAAGTAATCAAGGAGAGAAGCAATCTAGAACTAAGGAGAAACTTCCTGACAGTTAGAACAATTAACCAGTGGAACAACCTGCCTCCAGAAGTGGTGAATGCTCCAACACTGGAAGTTTTTAAGAAGAAACTGGACAGCCATTTGTCCGAAATGGTATAGGGTTACCTGCCTGAGCAGGGGGTTGGACTTGATGACCTCCAAGGTCCCTTACAACTTTATTATTATTATTATTATTATTATTATTATTATTATTATTATTATTATTATTATTATTATTATTATTATTATTATTATTACCTCTCTCTCTCTCTCTTTCCCTTTCTCCCTCTCTCTTCAAGTAAGTCACATTTGCTTTTGATTCAGTGAATTCAGTGAACTAAATGTGACAGAATCATATACAGATTGCATCAAAGAGGAAACAAAATCACAAAAATGACACAAGGTCATCATATTGCTTTCGTATTTATACTGTATTTATTATTCACATGCATCAGTACATATTTAGGAATATTTATAACTTAAATAATATAGTTTATCATAATAGTTATAATAGGGTTTATATTAGTCTCCTGTTTGGAACTGCTGGTGGCAATGTAACATTAAACTCATGGCTCCTTTCTCATATATCAATCTGTCTCTAAAAACAAAGACATGTCAATAACCAGATTGCTTTTGAAACACCCATCGAAGTAAGTAGGTACTTGAGGGTATTGCAGGAACTCAAAGTGGTTCCTTATTGAAAATTTTTGCAGGTATGGGCTTTTCTTCCAGATTAATGGTTTCTAAAAGCTTGCATGCAACTAAGTTTAGTGAAGATTGTCTTAACAGTCATTGAATACTTGGAGGAAGGTTTCAAACAGATTTTTTTCTCCATAATAATCACCAGGAAACAATCAACATGATGGTTTGTATATGCACAACATACAAATAGTATATTAATGAATAACAACTGGAAAAAAATATTATGAAGCTTTTTACTTACTTTAGAAAAGCACTAAATATTATATCAAAATCTATATAAGCACCTCCAGGTATTGATGATCTAAATTATCTGTTAATATCACCAACATGATAATGTGTATTATAACAACACAACGTAACTTGTATTGTATGCAGATATTGCATGCAAGAACAAAAGGGGCAGAGATTGCATTGTTTCACTTGTTCCCTGTATGGATATCTAGGCTCCTAACCCTACATTTTATCTTCTGGCACCCATTATTGCCCTGTTCTTTCTATTACCTACATGCATTGTTGATTTGATGGAACACTTATTTCGCACATCCCTTGAGGCATTCTAATTTGAAACCAGAACTGACCAGGACAGCCCTTTAAAGAAGAACATTCTCAGATTTGAGAACAACTTTGTTTAAACAGCAAAAAAAAAAAAAAAAACCCATGCAGGAACTACTGTAATGCAATGTGATTGAGCAATGTGCTTGTAAACCTAAAATGAGAAGTATTTTTTTATTTTCTGGACCATGTGCTAATAAGAAAGGTGTCAGAGGCATTTATCAAACAAAATGAGAGTATAATATTCAATACTATCTTTATCTATTTGCAGATTACCGAGAAAGAGTGATAAGATGTGAACAGAATAGGCAGAGACAACTGTGTTTAGGAATCATGCAGCCAGCAGTCAGAGAAAATGAAGCCACTGCATTATGCTCTACTGACCACTGGAGGGCAGGATTGTCTTTAATTTCCTCAAGGAAGTTCAACATTCTTGAAGTCGATCGTCAACGCTATTTAGAATTCTGCAACCAACCATGCTGGCTGGGGAATTTCTGGAGTTGAAATCCACACATCTTAAAGTTCCTCTGGTTGAGAAATACTGGGCTAGACTGAGGTAGAATTTATATTTGGACAGGGAGGGAGGGAGGGAGGAGGGGAAGAAGCCAGAGAATGGCAGATGCAAGCTCCACAAGGCAGTTTACAATACCTTATTAATTAACAATTGCAATGTGTTATTTCAATATCTGAAGAAGTCCTCTGTTTTATAAATGTATATTGTCCTCTATATATGAAATAAGCTTGAATTAGAACTCTTACCCTCAACTGTGAAGACAGAGATAAATAACCTTTGCCTCACTTCACTAGTGGCCAACATTTAGTGAAAATAGCTATGACTAGCACTAAGCATAGTGTGGAGATGCTTTAATCAGGATCCACTTACCACTAAGAAAGGAAGGCAGCCTTCTCAGGCAACAGATTTGGGGACACATGAAAAGACAGCAAACAATTAATTTACTTTGCTACCATGTGTAATCAATATTATTTAATTAACTGGCCGTTTAATATAAAATATCTTAAAAATGAGGGGACAATGAAAAGTGTGCATTTAATGTATTATCAGTAGATCATGGCGAGTGGTGCCCACATGTTTCTTTCTCAGCTGCTCATCCAAGTCAAGCCATCAATACAAGTCTCAGTGTTGGCATATATGCAGCTATTTCTCGTGCATAGAGGAAATTGCAGTAATGCATTGTTGGAAGAAAAGTCTTCATCCTGGTTCATCCAAGCCAGGGATAAATAAACAACATGACGATTGCTTTGGGAAGAAGGTTGCAGTTTATTGAAGAGGCAGAAAGATGGTTCTTGCAGGAAAGACCAGAGAAAAGAAGGGGCTGAGCACATGGGTAGTAGGTTTTTATACCCTCTCTAGCCTTTTGTTTGGAATAGTTTCCTGTTCCTGTGGCATGAACTTTGAGGATATTTCCTGTGTCAGGTATTCTGACCTGAGTCTAGGTGTGCTTCTCTGATATTCTTGATGGTGATGGGTTAGTCCTATTATGTCCCATCTCAGGTGGGATATGCAGATTTTAGGTCTTTGTCTTGATCTCCTAGCTGGGGCCTTTCTGATGGTTTTCATCTGCATTTGTATAAGGCTGGCTTCTGCTTGGGACAGAGAGATTTGGGGGCAGGGTTGGCTTCTGCTTTTAAAATCCTTTTTGAGGAAATATATTTTTCTGCCCTTTTAATATTTCCTTCTCTGGGGGTGACTTCCCACAGCATTTTTAATATAAATTTCCTCCTTCCCACCCCCAAATTCTGGATTTCCACCCTTTCAAAATACATATAGCTGCTATAAATTGAAGAGATCCTGCACAAGGCATTCTTTAGGCATTTTAAACTTAAAAAGCAGTGGGCAGTTCTTTTTTCCCCCCAAAAAATAGTTGGTATGGGTCAGTACTACTAACCTCAATTATGTTAAGTCTGGAAATAACACAAGAAAAAGATGGTGCTAACTGGTGTCAATGCAACCCATTATTTTCTCCACTATGCCAGACACTGATGTCAAGTTTGGCAATGTTAGAACTCATCTTACACATTGTAGTGTAGGGCCTGCTATTTGTGTAAACAGATTTGTATTTGTGGGTGAAGTATATAGGATATGTTAAGTCTGCTTAAAGCTATGTTTCAAAGCCAATTTTAATGTCAAAGTTCTTCATATCTTATTTAATTATTGATGAAAGTCCTGAAAAGGAACTAGGTATTAGACTGAAGCTTGTAATGCAACAGTCTGTTCATTTAAGGTCAGAAATCCCTGCATTAAAAAAATGTACCTATTTTATTCCTCATTTGAAATAAAACACAGCTGGTAATTTAATGCGGCATTTTTAAATACAGCCTAAAGGGCCATCATGAGGAATTATTCATTTTTAAAATTTATCTATTTTCCTTGAACAGACTGAATATTTCATAAATTTAACTAAGTTTTCAAAACATCAAATCAGAATGGGGAGGATTGGTTAATACTGTATGTCACATAGTCTTATTCTTACTTAAAGCTAAATATTTCTGGACAATCCTTTTGTAAAGAAATAGAGCAATTCAAAGACCAACAATAAAGTACATGTTTTAAAGTTGCATTTGTTAAAAAGGAGAAAAGATTGTCTTGTCAATTCAGCATGCAAGCTTTCTGCAGTTCTACTGGCAGTTTTGCCAGCCAGCAAATCTCATTCTGACTCGGGATGAGATGAGTTGTTCAACACATCTAGAGGGCACAAGTTGAGAAAGGCGGATTTATGTCATTTTTTTTTTAGCATAGTTTATATGATATGATTAGCCATCAGAGTGCCATATAAGGTAGTGAAGTGTCTGTCTTCCCTAACAACCCAAGTCTGTTCAAACAATTAACTGTCATTCATTTCACCATCACCACCTTCCCTGCTCCAGTGTTTTGCTCGTGCTCTTGAGATTTCCTGTCTTTGTTCTTGAAAATGACAAACTTTTTTTTTCCTGCCTCTTGTGCCTCTTGGACAGAAATGAACTGCTGAAACATTAATCAAATTAATCATGTTACCGAAACACAGGAGGATAAAGGGACACACTATGAAGCAAGAACTATGAAAAGCAGCAACCACAAAATTAGGATTCCACCTTGAGCACAAATCTATGATTAAAATTTAACTATTTTTCAGACAGAGATCTAATGCAGCACTTTATTGTATAAGATGGGATCTAGGTTATTTACTGGATTGCATAAAAAGTAGCACACCTCTAGTACAAATAGCAAACTGTGTTTAAAGACTTTTTTTTTAGTAGTTCCAACCATATTGTTACCCACATGTATAAATACTGTGTTGGGGGGTGGCAATTGTGCTGCTTCATTGGATACTATTATTCTGTCTAAAACTCAAGTTCCCTGGAGAATTTGTTAAATCTTTACTCTATGTCCATATGTATCCTGGGTGTGTAATGGTAGATGATGGATGTGACAAAATACAGTTGCTTATAAGCAGTCCTAGATTAAAACTCTTGCTTGCATTGGAGAGAATGGGGATACGTGAGGTAAAAACATGGTTTAGAACAGAGGTCCCCAACCTTTTGGGCACCAGGGACCGGTTCCATGGAGAGAGGTTATTCCACGGACTGGAGGGGGCGTGGTTTCATATACTGTCTGTATCCCACGGATGGGGCTTTGCTTGTTGGTGTGGCCCGGTTTCTGGCATGCCATGGACTGGTGCCGGTCCATGGACCGGAGGGAGTTTATAAGAACAGAATGAACTAGCAATCTACACTGTCAGGACTGCGTTGTGTGTCTAGCATGTCTAGATTTCCCTGACATTGTATGCCATGCACTAAATAAAATACCTGGAAAGAAATGGAAAGCCAATGAAGATCACATATCAGGAGTATAATATGGGCAAACTATAAAGTCAGAACTATGCATGCTGCTATATGTGGGACCAGTTGGAACTTTCAGATTTACTTCAAGAGCAGTCCCATGTAGAATGTACTGCAGTAATCTAATCAGGAAGTGACCAGAGCATAAACCCTCCCATTGTTTAAAAAAATTAATGAAAAACTGGCTATGAGATGTATGTTGTCACTTTTATAGTGATTTTGTACATATTGTATAGTTTATTGCATTCTGCTTTTGTAAGCTACTTACTTTTTTAATGAAGCAACATAAAAGCAATATAAACAAGCAAAGCAAAATACTAGAAGTATGACTGTTTTGCTTTGAATTTTCATTTCAAAAGAGTATTTTGCTCAAAACTCCCAATTAAGCAAAATGCCCCTTCAAAAATTCATGTAGCTCTGTGTAATTGTTGATCTTGCTAAATGTTTGCCATTTAAAATTAATATCTGAGTTCTGACTTTTCCATGCTTAATTCTGCTATCTAATATATATATTTCAGTTATAATTATTTTTAAGAGTTATCTGGGGAAACATTTATATACACATACATACACAAATGTCAGCAAGTAGCAGACAATGTTTTTATTATCCAATTTTTATGGAAGCCTTTCACGTATGTATCGGGTTACTTGTGCCTGACAGTGAATTGTGTTTTCCAGGGCCAATACACAGTGCTAGTGTGGATTCATGCTAAATCTGGATCCAACTCTGTAATATCAGAGAATTTATTGTTAAACTATACTTATTGTTAAATGTAAACTAGCTTTTTCAGTGCATGTGATCTTTTGCATGTTTTTAAAGAAAAAGGAACTCATATTTCCTTATAATTCCAGCTATGAAATACATAAACTGAGAAAACTGAGTTTATTCATTTCAGCCTCTTAGATAGCATAGGAGAGAATGGGGGAAAAATCTAAAGTAAAATTAAAGAGCCAGCTTTGACTGGAGAAACGTTTAATGTTTGCATGAAATCTTGTTTATAGAACTGTTCTGTGCAGTATCTGTCAGATTTTCAAAAATAAAAGTCTGACAGAAAGCACGCTTAAATACTCTTCATATACATACATAAAACAGAAATGGTTAGAACAGCGGTTCTCGACCTATGGGTCGCGACCCCATTTGGGGTCGATCGACCATTTCATGGGGGTCGCCAAGCAAGGCTGTCCGCCATTTTTTCCCCCTTTTCCAGCGGGTGCCTTACCTCCCTTGGGCTGGGCCAGCTGGTGGTCGGCCTGCTCCATCTCTGCCGCTTGCCAGCTACGCCTCGGCCGGCGCAGGGGGCAGAACCACGCATGCGCAGTGCTCCCGGGCAGGGAAAGTCCTCGACTTACGACCGGTTGGGTAGTCCTCGACTTACGACTGGTTGGGGGTCGCGGCATTAAAAAGGTTGAGAACCACTGGGTTAGAAGCTAATGCGACAGCAAATTTTGGACAGGTTTTAATAGATTTTGATGCCTCAATATTGCTATTTGGAAAAATGGGACTTTCCATTTAATGCTAGCAACAAGCAGCTCTTCACTGCCATATGTTTAAATATTCCCCACACGTACATACACACCCATTAACAGATGTCCAGCAATCCCTCAAATTCCGTCTCCATTATTCAGAGGATTGTTAAACAAAATGTCTATTTTCAAGAATTTAGATGATCCTGCTGCAATGTGATCTTACCGCAGATTTATGAAGAGGAAATTCCTACAGCCCAACTTTCCACCCCAGCATGCTTTATCTTTCTTAGTGTCAGAATGTGGTTATAGTTATAAACAAGCATTCTACCCTGAATTTTAATGGGGTGAGAGTTAAGAAGAAAGCAGTTGTCAGGCTATTTTTATAGCAAATAATGCGTGCTTTTCACCAGCTTAAGCTATCCTTAGTATCTGTTAGGGTTTCAGGCTTGAATGCAGAGGCAGAAAACAAGACAACATGTCAACTTGTCTAGATAGCTCGGCTCTATTTAAACTTGTTGGATCATGCACACTTCTTTCCCCAAATCCTTTCTACCTCTTGCCTATTACAGGCACTGACAATGAACTATAGACTACTAGCTAGATAATTGTTGCATGACTCTTGTCCAGGTGGACAGTTTAGGACTGAGTGTATTTGGGTTGTGCTAGGGCAAAATTTGGGATAATTGAGAATCCCATGATTAAATAATTCATAAATCAATAAGACTATAATATTTATTAAATTTATATGCCACCTCTCTTATCAATGAGGCAACTCTGAACAGATAGTGATTTACAAATGGTTGTTAGAAGACGTGTTAGGCATATCAATACTTGGATCTACTAACCGGTGTGGGGGGTCTAAGACTGTCATGCAAATCTGAAGGTAGTTGGTGGGTTGAAGGCCTTCCCTCTGCCTTAATTTTTCAACTGCTCTTTTAAACTCTGTTTTAATTCTGATTTTTAATTTCGTCTTTAATTATGACTTTGATATGATTTTATCGTTTTATTTCTAAATCGTCCAGAGTCACACAAGTGTGATGCGCAGTATAGAAATTTGATAAATAAATAAAAATAATAAATAAATAAATGTGATTGTGTAGTATAGTAGCTCCCTATTTCACCTATTTATTTAGTCTGGAAGATGAACACATAAAATGGCATTTGTTGATCCAAAAGCCAGACCCTGCACCTGTGGGAAGACATTAGGATGAAGATTTGTTTTGAAATGTTCATTGGTTTTGGCAAATGCTCATTTTAATTACATATCAAAAGTTTGGAAAGTACCTGAAAAACAATAGAAAAGTGCCTTTAATTTTTTTTTCTAGCCAATTTGAAATATTATTTTAATTTTCCATGATTTATTTATTGCATTTATATTTTTATTAAATTGATATGCTGTCCAATTCCCAGGGTGGTTTACAAAATATTACAAATTGAACAAAACAAAGAAACTACATAAAACAAAAAAGTGCAATCATGTTCTGGTCGGCACAGCATACTAACCACTAACGATATAGGCTTGGTCAACACAACATGTTAAGTTATGCAGCCAATGTGGTGATGGAACATCATCTATGCTGCCTCCATTTCTCTTTGCACCATAATAAAATCACAGCCAAGAACTATGTTCTTATGCTCCAGAAGTAAAGGGATTTTTTCTCAAAGCAAAAGGATGGTCTCCTAGCAAGGCAATGTCCCTTTTTTCCTGTTAGCAATATTTTTTTATTTTGGGGAAAAAACTGAAGATTAAAGCTATTTATTTTGTCTCCAAACTAGTCATGTTATTTCCACATGTGACAGTTAGTCAGATCCTAATTATCAAAATTTGTGCCTCAACTGAAAAAAAGTGAAAGGCAGCAATGGCAATCTACCAAGAAACCCCAAGAATAACCTCAAGAACTTGGATTGAATTGCCTCCAAGAGAAGGAAGTTCTGGTTTGCAAGTTTGTTGTGCACTATGTGACACCTTGGCTCTTGCTTTGTCCTAGAAAATGCAACTTATAGAGGGAACATGGAAGCTCCCATTTGGAGAAGGGGGAGAACCTTAAGAATGACAGCCATGCAGACACACGGGGGCAGATTCCATAACATATTTGAACTGAGCTCACCAGGATCTGGAGGCCTAGAAAACCAACACCTAAACATCTGCATACTTTAGCTTGCTCTAACATGTGTTTTGGTCTGCTAGACGTTCTTCAGGAGTGGCTCTAGAATAATGTGTTTTTTTATCAGATTAAAAAATGTTTTGTGGTAACATTAAATATTCAGAATAATCACATAGAAATCATTTTGCTTCATCAGTTTCTTGAGAACATTAGGTATAGCATTTGAAAGCACCCTACTGCAACAAGGGGTGACACTATAAAGTAATGTGAACTGCTACTCTAAAATTATCATTTCTAGTTATTTTTGGTTAAGCAATGGCATGACCAGATAATTTTAATCCTGTGATGAGTAGTTTCATGAGAGACAGTCCCAAAGAGGGCAAGCTTTACTGTACTTACCACTTAATGATAACAGTTTAACAAAACAACACTATTTTACTATTATACCTTATTATCTGAGCCCAGCAGGAAGAAATAAAATAGACTACATCTGATGAATACTTTAAGAAACCTTTGCTGAATGTTATAAGTAGAATCTTGCAAGAATACATTTGAGGCTTCTTTACACTTTTGTTTTCACAAACATGTAAAATCTGTACAAGATCTGGGGAGCTGAAAATAAAACAGCCGTGTAAATCTCCGTGAGTATATTTTTCCATGAATAGAGAGGTATCTGCTGGTTGAACACATTTACAGATGATCTGGTTCAGTACAGCTTTTTCAGTTAAATTCATCACAGAAATGCAGTATCTTTTAAGATGTTCTGATAAAAGGTTTCCCTCTGACCCATATCTATTGATGATAGGAAATAAAATAAAGCTAAGAACAATCAGCAGAGTTTTGTTGATGTAGCACAGTGGTTCTCAACCTTTTTAATGCCGCGACCCCAACTGGTTGTAAGTCGAGGACTAAACCGGTCGTAAATCGAGGACTAAACCGGTCGTAAGTCGAGGACTACCCAACCGGTCGTAAGTCGAGGACTTTCCCTGCCCGGGAGTGCTGCACATGCGTGGTTCCGCCCCCTGCGCCAGCCGAGGTGTAGCTGGCAAGCGGCAGAGACGGAGCAGGCCGACCACCAGCTGGCCCAGCCCAAGGGAGGTAAGGCACCCGCCGGAAAAGGGGAAAAAATGGACAAAAAAATGGCGGACAAAAAAATGGCGGACAGCCTTGCTTGGCGACCCCCGTGAAATGGTCGATCGACCCCAAATGGGGTCCCGACCCACAGGTTGAGAACCACTGATGTAGCAGGTCTTTACTACAGTTCCTACCTGGCTTCTATGAGCCAGATGTCTTATGAAGTGGCATGGCTTGTAGATCAGCTATCAAATGTAGGGAAATTTCTGGTGATGGAAGGGGTTTCTCAATTCCATTCAAGGTAGAAAAGTGGATGGGAATAGATAACTAAAACAAATAATTGAAGATTTTTAAAAATGACAATGCCCTCTAGGCTTTACAAAGAAAAATATTTTTTAACTGACAGAATTAAGAGACAACTTTGTATACTTTATTTTTTTTTTGTATGTCTTCAGTTGGTTTTGTATCTGAAAAGTTTAATTATATATTTTATCTTGCAAATTAAGTAGTGGAAATTTATCTGATTAGATTTTTGCCTCTGGTTTTGGTTCATTTTACTCAAGTACATTGCTAATACACATAAGCATAATTTCAATTTCTTTTCCTGGGAATCGACTTTAATGTGCGTGTGAAACTGAATGATCTGGAGAAATAGAGTAGGTAAATATTAATAAGAAGCTAATAACATTGACAGATGTCAAAAGAGTATTTTCACATCATATAATTTAATGCACACAAGTCTCCTGATTTGAAAAGCAATTACAGCTGCCTTTTCAGAATAAGAACTTATGAAAACATAAATTTGCTATGTCCTGATCTATACTCCATGTCTTTCAGATTGCCCTTTGGATTCTTCCCAGGAAGAAGTAGTAGAAAGCAAACTATATTTACTTTTGATTCACATGTTCCACTGCATGTTTATCATGAATTAATGTGTGTACTAGCTAATTTTATAATACACCTAAGAATGGTACAAGATCACAGAAAGCTGATTCTCAGTGTAAAGATCCCATGGAGAAATACTCTCAGTAAATAATACTGTCAACAATGATGCCAGATATATGCATGGATCCTATTACACCAATAGTGAGATACACAGAATATATTTTTTATAAATTCTCACTCTGGGCATAAAACTAGGTAGCATTACTTTCCATTCTGAAACATGATTTATGTGGATCTTTATTATTTTCCCTGAACTTCTGCTTCTTCTTGTAGATGGAAGGTAATTAATCACAGTTCATGTTGTTCACATTGTGACTAGAAATAAATCTATTGAATGCTTTCCATAAATCAAGAAACTAACAATTTCTTGCATATCCAAAAAGCCAATTTATCATTTGTTGAATGATTCTTCAAGAACTAACAAAGTGGAATCCTACGGATTCTTTTGCTATAGTCTTCAGTTTTATGGAGGGTAAATCTTACCAACTTCATTTGGCAGAATTTTGTTTCATAAAAAGCTATGACTGCCATTGGTAGTTTCCTTGACAGTTTCAAACAAACTCATAAAAATGTCCAGCATCTTTTAGAAAATGCTGTATTTTTGGATTAGGTAAAACACTTCCTAACTACCCAGAGCTGTGAATGACTAAGGCTTCTTTAAAAATGGAAGCATTTAAAACAAGGATTCCCAACCCCTAGGCTTTGGACAGGTACCGGTCTATGGCCAGTTAGGAACTTGGCCACACGGCTGGAGGTGAGCAACGGGTAAATGAGTGAAACTGAATCCATCCCCCCTCCCCGGTCGGTAGAAAAATTGTCTGCCACAAAACTGGTCATTGGTGCCAAAAAGTTTGGGAGTCACTGCTTTAAAAGATCTAATCAGATGGGTGGGAGAGAAAATGAGGAACCAAAAATATATTTGAGCAGAACTTTTACTCATCCCTTTACTATCTTAGAGCAGGGGTCCCCAACCCCCAGTCCATGAACTGGTACCGGATCGCGGCATGCCAGCAACCAGGCCACACAAACAAGCAAAGCCCCATCTGCGGGATGCAGGCAGCACACAAAACCATGCACCCTCCAGTCTGTGGAAAAAACTCTCTCTATGTAACCGGTCCCTGGTGCCCAAAAGGTTTGGGATCTCTGCCTTACAGCCTAATAGTTGCAGTTGTATTACAAATAAACTTTCACCAGTTTGGAATTCTCTACCTTTGGGGACTGAATCAGTGTTTTTCAACCTTGGTAACTTTGTTGTGTGGACTTCAATCCCTAGAAAGCTGGCTGAGGAATTCTGGGAGTTAAAGTCCACATGTCTTAATGTGGCCAAGGTTGAGAAATATCACCTGTGCCCAGCGGTTTAGGCCCTGCTTTAGGTTGAGACAGCTAATCCAGATTAAACTCACTGCATGAATCATTGTTTTTGTCTCCTATAAAACAAGCAAGATTGAGGGCAAAAGAAGAAGGGGACGACAGAGAATGAGGTGGCTGGATGGAGTCACTGAAGCAGTAGGCGTGAGCTTAAATGGACTCCAGAAGATGGTAGAGGACAGGAAGGCCTGGAGGAACATTGTCCATGGGGTCGCGATGGGTCGGACACGACTTCGCAACTAACAACAACAACAACATCCAATTTATAGCTGCAGTAGAAGACTGTAATTCACAAATCATATTTCTCATTTTCAATAGTGTTTCAAAGTCCTTTAAAGACAATTGTTATGAGAATACTTATTCAAGAATTAGTGAGCTTTAAGTGTGATATGATTTCATTTAATTCTATTCATAGGTGCACCTGGAATAAATTATGCCATCTCTGCTTTTATCAAACATTATCTGTGCAGGAAACTAGCATGAAATATTTCTCAAGGGTTGTGATATGCAAAAAAATAGCTAACATGAACAGCACTGAAAAGTTGACCGTTGCCTGTTATCTGACAGTTTCAGTTAAATGTGCTGCATCTAATTCTTGCTTGTTTTGATCCATTGCTTCTTTTGTGCAATTTTCATGTCACACAAGCTGAGTTTCCTTGTCAAAACACAGGTGCTTTCATTGTAGTCTGAGTGCATAATGTTAAATAATGTCTTTTTATCTTCTTTTTGTATCTTTATATAATGAACATCAATAGATTTTATAGATCTATTTATAAGTTAAAAGAAACTTATGAAATAAGACAGTGAACAAAGACAGTCCACAATTTTTTGGATACACTTCTTGATATGAATAGGAACTCCATATGAACCCACCCTATAAGCAGGTATCAATGATGTCTACAGATCTATTGAAAAGCCCACTGTCTAAATGATGCTGTATAAAATAATTATAAGTCCTTTGCCTATTTGTAGCCAACCACAGTAAAACATCCCTTAGAACAGGGGTCCCCAACCCCTGGGCCATGGACTGCTACCGGGCCACAACATGCCAAAAACCAGGCTGTGCAATCAAGTGAAGCCCCATCTGCGGGATGTAGGCAGCACACAAAACCACGCCCCTTCCAGTTCACGGAAAAACCTCTCTCCACAGAACTGGTCCGTGGTGCCCAAAACTGCCTTAGAACTTTCTTTTTCTGCTATGACCACATGATATTGCTTTCATCTCACCCCCTGATCATGATAGGCTTAAGTTATCTTTAGCTGTACCAGTGCTAAAATAATATTTCTGCCTTTCTCCAATTTGATACAAAAACAGTCTCAAGGTGATAAACTATATTACATTTTGTCACTCACCTTGGAAAGAGGTGAAGGGATCAGCAGTGATTGGGAATAAAAACAATAAAGGCGAGTAGAGCTCATCAAATTTCATACTGGTATCATCCTGGAAAAAGTCTATCTAATGGTCCCTAAAAGTCAATGCTGTCTTGATGACACATAACAATCAATAGCTTTCTACAAACACAAGGATGTTTAGATAGGATTTCAACTCAGAAGTGGGGAAAAGCTTTGGTTATCTTAAGTCATGCTGCAGACAACTCTTTTCTCTACTAGCAATCTTGGCCCAAATATAGGATCAGAAGAGGCTGTCTTACAACAGGCCAATTTGGCTCAGCATTATTTTTTTCTGGAACAGCTACAGGACCATTTAGAATTGTTTGGAGATGCCATGACTTAGACACCAGATCTGCATATAAAATCTGTGTTCTGCTACTGAGCTGAGCTTCTAGGATAGAATAGAGCTGGAAGGGTCCTTGGAGGTCTTCTAGTCCAGCCCCCTGCTCAAGCAGGAGAACTTATACCATCTCAGACAGGTGACTGTCTAGTCTCTTCTTAAAAATCTTCAGTGATGGAGTGCCCACGATATCTGGAGGCAAGCTGTTCCACTGGTTAATTGTCCTCACTGTCAGGAACTTTCTCCTTAATTCCAGGTTGCTTCTCTCTTTGATCAGTTTCCAACCATTGTTTCTTGTCCTACCCTTTGGTGCTTTGGAGAATAATTTGACCCCCTCTTCTTGGTGGCAGCCCCTCAAATACTGGAATACTATCATGTCACCCCTATTTCTTCTTTTCTTTAGACTAGCCAAATCCAATTCCTGCAGCCGTTCTTCGTATGTTTTAGTCTCCAGCCCTTTGATCATCTTAGTTGCTCTTCTCTGAATTTTTTTCCAGACTCCCAACATCTTTTTTGTGATATGGTCACCAAAACTGGCTGCAGTATTCCAGGTGTGGTCTTACTAGGGTTTCATAAAGCAGTACTAATACTTCATGTGTTCTTGATTCTATGCCTCTGTTTATACAACCCAGGATTGTATTAGCTTTTTTGGCTGCTGCTGCACATTGCTAGCTCATGGTTAAGTGATCGTCCACTAGGACTCCAAGATCCCTCTCACGGTTACTGTTTTTAAGCCAGGTCTCATCTAATCTGTATTTGTACCTTTGATTTTTCTTGCCTAAATGTAAGCTTTTGCTTTTCTCCACATTGAAACTCAATTTGTTGGATAGGGTCCATTGTTCAAGTTTGTCAAGATCTTTTTGGATCCTGAGTTTGTCTTCTGGGGTATTGGCTACTCCTGCCAGTTTGGTGTCATCTGCAAATTTGATTTCCCCTTCAATTTCCTCATCTAAGTCATTTATGAAGATACTGAAGAGTACTGGGCCTAAGATGGAACTTTGTGGTACCCCACTGCTTACTTCTCTCCATGTGGATGTAGTGCCATTGAGGACTACTCGTTGAGCATAGTTTGCCAGCCAGTTACAGATCCATCTGGTGGTGATGTTGTCTATTCCACTTTTTTCTAGTTTACCAAGGAGTGGGTTGTGGTCTACTTTATCAAATGCCTTATTAAAGTCTAAATATACTACGTCCACAGCATTTCGCTGGTCTACTAGTTTAGTCACTTTATCAAAGAATGAAATATATTGGTTTGGCATGATCTGTTTTTAACAAACCCATGCTGGCTACTAGTTATAACTTTGTTTGCTTCTAGTTGTTTGCAGATGTTTTTTGATTATCTTTTCTAGGATCTTCCCAGGTATTGATGTTAAACTGATTGGTCTGTAGTTTCCTGGGTCCGTTTTTTTCCCCTTTCTTGAAGATGGGAACCACATCAGCCCTTTTCCAATCCTCAGGTACTTCCCCGGTGCTCCAGGATTTATGAAAGATATGGTGCAATGGTTCTGAGACAACATCTGCCAGCTCCTTCAGAACTCTGGGATGTAATCTGTCAGGTCCCGGCAATTTATACCTTATTTATAGATTACCTGAGCTTAATCTCAAATGAACAATGGAACTGATAGTTTGCTTGACCTGGTTATTCTTCTTACCTTTCCTGAATTAGGCATACATTTTTGTGAATACACAAGAGCTTGTCTCAGTGCAAATTTCTGGTGTTTGTTCCATTCATTCTCATGTCCATCAGACACATGAGGTAATGTCATTAGACTCTATTGAGCCAGAGGCATTAGGCTCTGTTAACTAGGCACCTTTGTTATATCATCCATTACCTCCCAGAAATCTCCCTTTTGCATTTCAGACTCCAATATCCTTGGAGTCTTGCATCTAATTTGATAGCCATGATAGCCAGCTAAAGATAAACACTGTAGGTTGGGGGTGTCAAACTGCCACCCCATGGCCAGATGCGTCATGCCAAAACCGCACCCACCCCATTGCCGGCAATGGGGAAAAAGTCGCGATATGTCGCAACACGTCATGTGACGTCACAAGCTTGACACCCATGCTATAAGTAATCTTAGTGTTTTAAATTGAGACATTATTAGGAAAACTTCTCATAGGGTACCATATTTACTCTAATGATATCTATTAGGTTTTTTTTAAAAAAAATAGTCTATATATCTTTTTTAAGTTTGATAAATCAAAATTATGTTATCTGTCAGCTTTTTCTGCTGTAATTAATTAAAATTTGCTCATGCTTAGATTAAAAAATTATTTACAATTAACATTGGGCGGCTTCACTCAGTATCATTATTACTCACTTGGAAAAAGTTTTTTATCGTTATATAATATCACTAGTGTATAATATCATTAGTAAGCAGCCCAAATGTATTAAACATAATACTTGAATTCACACTAAGTCAATTCTGTAGGACTAGCTGCATGGAAATTTATATATATATAAAAATCAATAAACATCAAAAGGCACAGATCACCAAGACTAAAAATTTATTTAAAGCTTAGCTTTCGTCAGCATCTGCTGACATTGTCAGAGTTTAAGCCAGGATTGAGGAACATGTTCTTATAGTCTCTGCAAAGCCAATAGTTTGGCTAATGAGCATGTTACAGGTCTATTCGGCTCCTGCCCTCCCGTAATCAATATATAGCAGTGTATTGTTTGTTTGTTTGTTTTTTTATTAAAAGTTTTATAAAATATTACATTATAAATCTCCCTTACCCACCCCTCCAACCCCCATCCCTCCCCACTCCCCAGAGCTGTTCTCAGGGTTACAAATATTAATCATAATCTAAATAACATTAACCAACTAATTGTATAACCAAATCTATAACACACTTTAACTCCCTTTTAAAATAAATTTAAATAAGTTAAAATAAAACACAACATGTGAAAGAAATAAACAACTTAATTATTAAACAAAACTACTACTCAAAATTATAATAAAATCATACAAACTATTATAAAGTATTAATTTACCTACAAACATTTAATAAACTATTAACAATAACAACATTCTCAAATTTACCCAAAAGCCAAATGGAACTTTTCAGTCCCATATTTTTTCTGAATATAATCTATCCATCTTCTCCAAACCGAAATATATCTTTCATATGACTGATCCTTCAAATAAGCGGAAATCTTAGCCATTTCCGCTAAATTTAACACTGTATTGTTTGTTAAACAGCTATTTTAATAGAAAAAAATAGACAATTGGGATGTTTTTAAAATGTATAAGAATTGATTAGTCAATCTCCTTACTAGCCAAGCCCAAAGGAGATATTATTACAGTATTTCCTTTAACATATCCACCTCCTTCAGATAAAAACATGTAGGAGAAACACGTTGGAAAAGTCCTTACTGTAATAATAAAAAGGTCAAGTGAATAGATCAGTCCTGAGCTCTGTCTTCCATGTGTGTATCCAAAGTGTTTGATGTGGAGTCAGTAAATACAATACAAGGCCTCACTGTGCAACAGCCATCTTTCTTAGAGAGAGAGAGAGAAAATACAACAACGGGAACAAGAAATGCATCACAGCCGAGGCACCGCCGGAGGAGGCTTTTTCCTGAGCCTCCAGCCCGGGACTGCGTCAAAGCCGTCAAAACAGCGTGGATCAGCTGTTTTGCGGCTCGGAACTTTCTCCCCAGGCGAAGGGGAGAAAGTGAGTTTGGCTGGGATAGGGGTTGAGTTCCCTAGTCCCCCCAGGAGCGTTCCTGGGGGGATTTAGGTGAGAATTCCCCCGGAGTCCTAGCCTCTTCTCCGCAGCTCGGTGTGTCTTCGTTCCTTGGAGCGAAGCCAGACGTCGCCGCCACTGCTGTTACATTGTAGCTGCTTGTGAGTAACTTTTGAAACAGACGGAATCTGACAGGGGATCTTTATTGTAGTTAAAAAGTGACTTTAACTCGAAGATTTTATTGGGATTTTTTTGCTTCTATAAGTGAAAGTGACAAGAAAATGGCCGCGGAAGCATTCCTTTCTTTTTAACAAATGGAAAACTTTCACTTTCTTTCCGGGTGTGGATTTTAATGGATTTTAATTTTTTTTTAAATTTAAAATCAAGTTTTTAAAGTTTATATTTGCTGTGACTTTTAAAAGAAAGAAAAAGAAAAATAATTTGGCAAAATGGCTTCAAAACGTACTGTTCCTGCGTTGTCTAAAACAGCTATTTCTTCTCCTGTGGTGCAAACTCAACAACAAAAACCTAGATCTCCCCCACCAACACCTCCTCCCTCCATTACACTTAAAGATTTACAAGAGGCTCTAGCCAAGTCCTCACTGCAGACTTTGAAACAAACAGAAGAACTTTTGGATAAGAAAAATCAGGACCTTTGTGAAAATTTATCACAAATTTTTCAAGGACTTGTCACTCACATTGATCGAGTAGAGGGACGAGTGGACAAGTTAGTGGAGAAAGTGGAGGGAACGGAGGACAGACTTGAAAAGATAGAGGAGGGAGTGGAAATTTTTCAAAATGATATATTATTGATGCAGTACAAACAATTAGAATTTGCCCTGAGAATCAGGGGTCTTGCTGAGAATCCACAAGAAAAACTTAAAGAGGAAGTTGTGGCAGCGTTGGCCCTGGCATTGAATTACAATCCAGAGCTGATATATGGAGAAATAGAAAAATTTTTTAGAGTGAACTCCTGGGTTGCACGTCAA